>NC_044510.1:3075316-3157816 GCF_902362185.1 Chanos chanos
TCTCTTGCTGAACTACCTCCTGACCTTCGCCTGAAATGAGGCCATCACGTCTCAGTAACTGCCTCACCACCTGGAAGCCACACGTCTCAGTAACTGCCTCACCACCTCACCACACACCTGATCCTGAGGCCTGTCAACCACTCACCACACCCCTGATCCTGAGGCCTGTCTACCACTCACCACACACCTGATCCTGAGGGCTGTCTACCACTCACCACACACCTGATCCTGAGGGCTGTCTACCACTCACCACACACCTGATCCTGAGGCCTGTCAACCACTCACCACACACCTGATCCTGAGGCCTGTCAACCACTTCCTGACCATTCAAAGGGAGGATTTGTTATTTTATCATTCAGTGAGACACGTTTTATGGAGACTGTGTTTGAGCTTGGCGTTGACATGTCGTGGACCGTGACTTTGATGTTTTAACATTGAGAAACACATCTGAAATGGATTATTTACAGATATTTAGATTACCTAACGACACCGTTTTTATTGCCCAGGGAAATCTGTTGGACAGCGGCGTACGTAATGATCGGTGTGACAAAATAATGCCCTCCCTCTTCGTTTCCTTTTCCTGTTTGCCCCCATCGGCACTTTGGAACAATGACGACTGTGTGCTCTCACCAGCCCTATGAGTCAAACACACAAAAGCTCAAACTCACCCTTCCCCCTCCAATCTCGACACACCGCTCCAGTTTCTCCTTCTCCTTCTCTCCATGTTTTTGTAGATCTCAGCACAGATCTGGCGTTCCGTTCCTAGATGGGAAGAGATTGTGATGTGCTTCAACGAGTCGTTTGGCGCGAGATGGCCACAACTGTTGTGGAAAATTATTCAAATCATAGGAAGTTACTTTGACTTACGACAACTCCACCCTTACAGCAGCGCCACACTCCCTTACAGAAAACAATGGCTTCCTTCAAAAGATCCCGTTTTATTCGCACACTCTTCTAAATACGGGAATAACTGCAGGAGCTCTCCTACTCTCTGAAAGGAGAGGATGCAAAGCTAAAAAGGAAAGAGAGAGAGAAAAATAGAAGAACAGAGAAGAACAAAGAGGGGAGGCGTTGGGTCTTAGGATGTCCTTTGAATGGAGATGATTGGGTTGCATTTGGAATGCGAGGCATTTGCCATAAATAGGGCTCCACTCAGGGCGTTTATTCACAGGAAGTCAGAGAGTCTATTTTAATGACATCGGACTGAACTCTGGAGAATGGCAGGAAGAGGAAACAGGAAGCCATGACGGCTCAAAAGCTGACCACAGTGGTCGTGCCTCTCAGTGACGAACGTGCTGGTCGTACCGTGGAAAAAAAAAAACATGGCTGTGACGCTGAGTTGAGAACAGACCTCCTCCCATAAAGAGATTAAGGTTAAATATAAAAAAAAGAGCAACAAAAAAAACACTTTTCCCAAAACTGAATCCCCGAACATCTATGCCTCAACCCCCCCCCCAACCCCCTCCCCCCAAGGCACAAAATTATTAATATTCAATGCTTTTCATGACCCAATTCAAAGTCAAAATTAGATCTCCCAAAACAGAGAGCCTAATTTAGATCAAGATCAATTCACGTACGCTCTCTAAATTAATGAGAACAAAATCGGTTTTCCGATTTCCTGCCGATGTATGTCAGGACCTTAAAAAGAAAGGCCAACGATGAAAGTTAGCAACCCTCAGTTTCGCCGCAAGAAAAAGAAAAAAAAGAAAAAAAGAAAACAACCTAAAAACCCAGTTTGAATAAGAAAACATATTTCCTGTATTGGCTAGAGTTCCTGTGTATTGAACTCTCCTGTTTCAAAAATTGGGAAATGACTCCATATAGAGTCAGCGACTGATATAGTCACTTTCGGTCACAAGATGGGAAAGAACAGTCTGTTTGTTTGGTCACATTCCACTTCTGAACATTTTTGACTTTTTTTGGGTTTTTTTGTTCTTTTATGACGATATCAGAGGAGTAGTGGACAATGTGACTAAGCAGGAAGTCTGACGTCATGAGCGTCTGTTGCAGTTCACTGTGACCCTCTTTGGAAACAACCTTTCCCACAGCACTCTAACAAGAGTGAAAACAAAAACCCACCTGACGCGGCGACCAGTGTACCAAAAATATTTATGTTAAAAATGACATTGTGATCTCAGCAATGTGACTAATTCAAATATGTTGGAGGAAGTTTGGTCGGACACACTGTAGTCAGAGAGTGGAAAGGGTGACGTGAGAAAAGAGAAACTCCTCTACTTATATGATCGATCTGAACCTTCTTCACAATCACAGCATCTTTTTAAAATCTGTTTCTTACAGTCACTGGCTTTATTCGTTAATTCATCTGCTAAGACTGCACCACATTGCAACACAGTTTATAGTTCCATTTGTTCTGTCAGATCCTTCTGTTAAGATTCTGATGAAACTTGTCTCTGTGACTGTGGACTTCTTGAAAAGTAATTGAATGTTTTGCCCGAGGTTTGATTTATTTATGTATTTATTTAACTTCTGCTGTATTCAGTTGAATCCTCACTGAATCGATTTGACAGACAGACTTAATTGATTGCACCTGCTGGTGACTGAACAGGCCAGATGTGGAATATTCCTCATACACCGCTTTACTCATACGCTGTCAATCATATTTCGATCAATCGTCGTTCAGGTGACTAATTAAATTATGAGTGACACCTCAAGACCGCTGTGAGGGGGGGGGGGGGGGGGGTACAGTACAGTGCATAAAATAAAGGAATGGAATGGAAATACGAAAGTTTTTTGGCAAGAATTCTTCAAGGCCATACTACAAGCATACACAACACGTCTTGTGGAATTTTCTGCTCTCTCAGTGTACAACCATTTCCATTTCTCTCCCAAACTCCCTCTAACTCCTCCTCCCCTCCATAAAACCCTTTTTTCTTTCGCAATCGTTTGGGATGGGGGAAAGCACTTGAGCAGATGGACCATAGTGTCTTTAATTATGGTGGAATCAGATGACGTCCCTGCATCTACTTTACTCTTCACCCCCTGCTTATCCAAAAACAAACACACACACGCACACGCACGCACCCATTGATACACATACACACACACACACATGCACATGTTTATACATGCACATGCATACATATGCATACACAAATACACACACACACATACACACCTATATACATGGACACAAGCACATGCGTAAACATGCATATGCATACACATACACAAATACTCACACACACACACACACACACACACACACACACACAAACATCAATAATCTGTTTTGATAATGAGAAACTGAAGATAGGGATAGAGGGGGACAGTGAGGTCGTCTAGGAGCACCCTTAGGGGGTGTAGCAGATTAAGCAGACAAGCCTGTTTGTGTGTGTGTGTGTGTGTGTGAGTGTGTGTGTGTGTGTGTGAGTGTGTGAGTGTGTGTGTGTGTTGTGTGCATGTTGTGTGTTTGTGTGTGTGTGTGTGCGTGCGTGCGTGCATATGTGGGTGGGTAGGGAGGAGTAACAGGGGAGTGTTTGTGCAATTTACGGAGGATTAGTCTTCCGCTGTGACAGGGCTCTGTCAGGGTGTTTTATGGTGCTGGTATGCTGGCCCTGGCCCTGCTGGAGGACTCCCAGAGGAAGCCGTTGCTTGTTCAGTTTACAGTGAATAACTTTCTTCCGCCCTTTAGACCAGAGACCCGCAGGCTTCAGGCCAGGGCGCAAGGGCTGGGTTTTTCTGTGTGTGTGTGTGTGTGTGTGTGTATTACAATATGCATTTGCCCAGCTGTTTGCTTCTGTGTGTGTGTGTATGTGTGTAGCTGACTGCAGAATTTTTCCCTAATTGAAATCCTGATCGAAATCCACTCTTTCAGAAAAGTTTTGTACATGTGTTTGATTGAAAGCTTATTAATTGCTGGTAAACCTGGAGTTTCATCTGTCCACTTTGCACCAAAGTAAACCGATCTCACTGCTACGAGACTAAAGGTATTCTTATTTGCCACATGCTCTGCCAGTCGCCATAGTAACACTTCAGTGCATTCCGATAAAGCTTTTACATGCTGTCAAAGACCTATCATTTGCCCTCTATTTCATCTTCCAAACAATCTCAGCTAAATTACTGTGGGGCAAGAATACAAAACGAAAAAAACATTTGTGGAATCGCTTTAGAGCTGAATCGCTGAAGCTCAGCTCCAAACTCAAAACTCCAAACACAAATTTGCCATTTGTGGTCAGAAGTCCGAAGGAAGGCAACCAGCAATGCCCGCCCTTTTGTCACCGGGAGCAACTCACCGTTACCGTCAGACACATTACATTATCGACACGTTACTAAGGGCCCCTTTCAAAGCGTGTTTCATCGCTTGTCGTTCCTGTCCAACATACAACATGAGAAAACATAACGCCTCGTATGCACACGTTCACTTTCAGGTGAGGTGATCAGCGTGCGAGGGGAGATTTTAGGAGATCGAAATGTGATGGCAAACGCCCAATTCCATTTCAACCTTTGTTGAATTATTGGTTACAAGCACGATGTACGGATAAAACGACCCCCTAAGTGTAAATTAGCCTTTAATGAAAGAAGCTATTTGGTTAAGTTAAGAAAGGGTTTCCATACAGGACTAGACAGGCTGAAACATTTCAAAGTATGTTACTGCTGGTCTCACGCAATGTGGAGTACACAGTTATGAAGCAAACGTCACCATCTAGTGGATATAAAGAGTAGAACAAGTTTATCTTTATCATTACATGCAGCAGGTTAACTTGTGTAAACATGAGACAGTCAACAGTTCTCCATATAAAAAGAATGACTGATATACAACTGATACATGACTGATATATATCTCCTTATATATAAAAAAAAATGTACTGTGTATGTTATCATAATACTCCACTACAAATAATTCCTTGTTTCAACCTTCATGGGAAGTCAAACTTAAATACCTGGATGACAGACAAAAACAAACCAACTATATAAATAAAAACAGTTTTATATTCTTATTTGTTTTATTTCTATTTTCTTTATGCTGCAAAAATTTTTCACACAACATAACCTGAACATTCCCTTTGGTATCTATCATAACGACATCACCTGCAAATCCTGTTAAGAAACAAACAAACAAACAACAGAAATAATCTCTCAGGAGAAAAGGACGAATGTTTTTACATTTGAATATAAAAACTGCTAAATTAAATCACATATAAATAACATTTATTTTTTAATGATCACATTCTGAAACTTTTGGTCAAGATGTTGATGAAGCTGGTGATTGAAAACTGCATCTGTGATATCAGTATATCACTGACCTAGTGTTAGATAAAGTAAAAAAAGTTTTTAAAAAATCTCTGAAAAATAAACAAAATAAATACATTAATTTAATAATAAATAATAAGGATAACGATACTAATACTGCTACATCGTATTTTTACAAGTTTTCTTCAACATTTCTTACAAAATTGTAGACAGATAGACAGATATACAGATAGATAGATAGATAGATAGATAGATAGATAGATAATTTTTGTTGTAGAGATTTCCAAATTCATATTCAGAGATGGCAAAAGTGAAAGTAGAAGTACTTTTGCCAGAAAAAAAATTACTCTAGGTAGAGTTAAAGTATCCTTCCTAACAAATACTGAAGTAAAAGTAAAAAAAAAAAAGGTCACTCACTTTACAAAAACGGTTGTCAGTTTAGCTCTACTTAGAGTCCTTTTTTTTTTTTAGCAAGAGTACTTCTACTTTAACTTTTGCCTTCTCTGTTCATATTCCAAAAAGACTGAAGATTCAAGCACGGAGCTCAGTGCTTTGCTTACAGAAATCCATTCACATTTAAAAAAAGAGCTGGGAGTAATGAATTTTACTAAATGCTGCCATCTACTGGTAGAGGCAGGAAGAGGATTGCATTTTGGCCCTTATGGGTATTTGAGCCATTTTTCATTTCTCCATTCTTTTTTATTCCCAAATACCAGTTCTTCTCCTGGTTCCACTGTGCCCTGTAAGTGTTGTAGTTGTTCTCCTCCAACTTCTCCACGAAATAACACTCATCCTTGAGGGTTAACTGCAATACAAAATTTACCGTCTTTAAAACCAACTGAATCAGCACTTTGGGAATAAGTTCTGTCAAACTGCCTCATCCGTCGTTGCTACATATTACATTCTGAGAGAACGTGCAGCAGGCTAGCTACCCTATATGGCTGTGCCAATTTGGGTTTACGGTTAATGATGAGTAGCCTGTTCACTCACCGTTGCATAAACATGTCCGCCTTTATCCATGGCTAGAAAATGTCCGGTTTCAACCCCTTGGATTACCACCACGCCGGGACTGACGGCTTTTATTTTCAGTAGAGCTGCGCCACACAACAAACAAAAACGCACACACAGAGACAAAAAGTTAGTGGTTGCTTGGAATTTTTTGAAAACATATTTTTGTTCTACATTTCTCAGTGTGTCAGTGCTCCAATATATCTATATATTGTGATGCATCTTGACATTTTCTTAGAACGTCACATGAGAAATTACTGGTCTTGTACTGTTATAACCCAAACTGTGGCCCACTGTCATTCTACATAAAAAGTTACCTACACTATTCAGTTGTTAAGTTTAGGTCGCGCCTCAAAAAACGATGATTTGCCCAGTATTTTTGACCTGCCCCATTTCCACTCCAGTTCCTCTCACAACACATTTGTCTCTTTTCATATTTTCACAAGTCAGAAGTTGGCTTTGAGGTATTTTGATTCTTACTGTAAATGTCGGTCTCCTGACGGCTGCCATTCACAACTCCGTTGGGCAGTATGCGGAGAAGGTATCCTCCGTTCTTACAGTAGAGTCTCTTCGGACCCTTATGATCTGCTCGGTCCAGATCATATATCTTTGGCTTCAGTGGAAAAACGGTAATTTCACCATCGACCTTCCTGCGAAGCATCTCGAAGTGACCAGTGTGTAGACCCTCGTCGCTAAAATAAACGAAAACAGTACAACACGGTAATTGCTCACTTCCCACAAAATTGAGGCGAAGTGCTGCTTTCATTTCATTACCGAACAAAATAAATAAGGAATGAAAGCATCGCCGCCTTCAATTTGATTGCGTAGTCAGACGACCCATAAATGGATCTCCGGAGCGCACTTCGCTTTTACAGTGCAGAGGGGTCGCTGGTAAACGTCAAGACATGTACGTACAAGACCCCTTGGTACACATATGCTGGGGTAATTTCACGCACTGTAATTCGAGGGGAAGAGTAATCAATTTGTACATTCGACCGCCACGAATTATGAAACAATTTTGCTATGCTCCCATTTTGGCTGTTGTAACTCTCAGACATCATCTCCCTGAAAACAATGTCTCTTAACAGCTGTCGCGGAAGCGGTTAAGGGGTACTCAAGAGGTAACAATCGGTCACGGTTACCGATTGGTCACAGTTAACACTCAAATTTGTGGATGCTACATCCCGACATCTGGAAAAGTTTGTTCTCGCTCTCTCTCTCTCTCTCTCTCTCTCTCTCTCTCTCTCTCTCACTCACACGCACGCACACACGCACACACACACACACACACACACACACACACACACACAAACTGCTATGCAGAGTTTCCCAGCAGCCAGATGTTCAACGTTCTTACTAGAAGTGGAGCTATGGTGCCAGACGAATTTCAGCGCCCAGGCAGGCAAACTCTTTGGTGCGAATGACGCTTGTCGGCCGGGTGCAAACAGACAGCCAGAAAATCTTCAGACGGCGCTTACCTGTTACAATGTGTGAACTTTTCAGCCTCTTCGGAAATCAATTTCATTCTCAACAATTAAGGGCTTACGCCAGACTCTTGGCTGCTCGTTCTCTTATCCCAGTGTGCCTGTGCGAGTGATTTGTACTCCCTTAAGTATGACAGTCAGTGCTAAATTTTGACCAGCTGCTCAGTGTGTGACGAAAGCGGCTCCCGAGCTAGCCTGACATCATTACTCAGTTACCTGTGGCATGCAGGGAAAATGTACGAGGCTTATAAACAAAGGGACGCAACTGCACTCCAGAGGGTGGTTTCATCGCCGTTATTTCCAGTCAAAACCTATTCAGCAGTTTCGTATGAAGACCTAGTCATACGTTTTTGTGGGAATCGCATAGTGGACGTGTGCGATGATAAGGTCATATTCTAAGAGCAGAGTAGCTGCTACGTGTCTGTTACAGGCCAGATAAAGCAAGATTTTCGAGTCGGTTTAAATTTCTTAAGTTTCTTACGTAGGTGCGTTTGGTTACGGTAACTTCGACGATTATGACAAAATGGCACATTTGACAAAAGAAACGTTATGTGAATGCATCATTTTAGAGAACCTGACTCAAACCTGCGGGGGTTTAATGGGGGAAAATTATATAACAGTCTTATTTAGGGCAGCGAGCAGTCGTGTTGTTAAACTTGTTTATGTTGCAACAAACAAAACTTGTCCTTCGTTTCTAAAGCTCAAAATGTATCATTTTAAAAACCACCGTTCACAAGTATGACTTTTTAACTTTTAGCCTTTTCATCGTACTGTTCACAGCAGTAGACTCTTAACCAAGGGTGGAGTACAAAAGTACAAGTAGAAGTACTGCTCCTAAAAAAAAGTGCTCTAAGTAGAGTTAAACTGACAACCGTTTTTGTAAATTGTAAATGATCGACTATTCTATTCATACTTAGATTTTTTTTTTTAGGAGAGATACTTTAACTCTACTTAGAGTACTTTTTTTTTTTTGAAGTACTTCTGCTTGTACTTTTCCACCCTGCTCTTAACAGATGAGAGACTATAGTCTTCTGATAATCAAATGACACATATTTTTTTTACTGTCCAGTCAAGCTTTACTGTGATTCCTCTAAGCATAACAACATTTACATTTTACTTATTAATTTAGCTGCAACCACCAAGTGAGACCAAATGCAGTCAAAGTGTGTAGGCATTAGGGAGCCGAATAATAGACCAGGTACATGTACAGGAAACCTTGAGGGAAGTAATAGAGAACTACATACTGATACAGGTAGAATCAGTGCTGTTGAACAGAGCTACGAAAGTGCAGGAGAAGAAGCTATCGGCCAACATGAAGGATGAAGCAGTGCCAGTAGTTGAGAGGCTATGAGCAATAATCAATAAAATAACTAAACTTTCACAAGTGGGTGAAAGGTAGAAGACAGTCCATAGCAGATAGTATGGTTATGCATATGTTTGATTAAAGAAAAACTCCTGATTAAAACACCTGAATGAAAGATTCTTTCTCTTTGCCACGCCCAAAACTTGGACAGCACTATCCATCAGCACCCTGGTAGAACACACATGCTGTTTTACCTTTAGATGTTTGGCCTGCTGTTGAGCTGTCAAAGGAGAAATACTTTTACTAAATTAAAAAAAAAAAATTACTCTAGGTAGAGTTAAAAATACTCCCAAAAGCTACTTACGTAAGAGTGTAACAGTCACTCACTTACACTTTACAAGGGTGGTTGTCAGTTTAACTTTACTTAGAGTACTTTTTTTTAGCAAGAGTACTTCTACTTTTGCCACCTCTGCCTGCTCTCAGGTCTCAACAGTCAAACTGATGTCAAACTGTCTCAAAGGAGCTTTTGAAATAGTGTTTTTTTATGAAACACACTCTCAAATAATCATTGTCTGTTTGCAGAGATGGCAAAAGTAAAAGTAGAAGTACTCTTGTTAAAAAAAGGACTCTAAGAGTTAAACTGACAACCGTTTTTGTAAAGTTTAAGTGAGTGACTATTTTACTCTTAACTGTTTTGTGGGGAGGGATACTTTAACGTTTTTTTTCCTTTCTCTTCTTTTAGCGAAAGTACTCCTATTTTTGCTTCTGCTGTCTCTGTCTGTTTGTAGGACTCAACTCCACTTTTAACAGCTTGGAAGAAAGTTTTACCAGGCAAGGTGTCCAAGTGGGTTAGGGGATGGAGTGCTGATGCACTGTTCTTATCCCATCCTTGTCTGTGTGATTGTCTTTAAATGAAATGGCACATATGCCGGACACAACCCCCAGAGGCAGCTCTCAGAGAAAGTCCTGGCAGTGCACGGATAAGCTGTCTCGCTGTACTCTGGGAGTGCTCATAGGGACCAATGACTGAGTGAGTCTCTGCAACCCGTGCCAATGCTAGGCTAAGAGCATCCGAGCCATAGCGTGGAACGAATCATCTAAACTTACTGTAGGATCAGGCAAGGCCCTTTTTTGCAGTTTGACATTGACAGAGCAGCTATAAGATGAATAGCACAATGAGCCAAGGCCAGGTCTGTGGTCTAGGTCAGTGTGCGGTGTCTGAAAAGAGTCCATCTATAGCAGCTATTGTACTGGTGCTGGGAACGCCAGTGTCGTAGTATAAGGCTGTACTAAAAGGTGACCCATTTTGGGCAGCCGTGGTCTAAAGGTTAGAGAACGGCTGTGTGCCCTTGAGCAAGGCACTTAATCCTAATGCTCCCCAGGCGCAAGGAATGCTGCCCCACTGCTCCTGTGTCTGTTGTGTGTGTTCACTACTGGTGTGTTGGATGGGTTAAATGCAGAGGACAAATTCACTGTTCACAGTGTGTGTGTGTGCAATCACGGAGATTTACACATCAGCATTCAAGAAGAAACGGGGTCAAAACCACGTTCTCCACAGGCATCCCCTTTTTTGTCATTGGAGATAGAAAGAGCAACTGTAAGGTGAATAGCACACTGGGCCGTGGCAGAAAGCCTCAAAGGGTCCCATTAAGGTTTGAACTCAGATCACTGGATAGAGAGTCCAGAGTGCTAACCATTACACCATCTGCTTCTGTCTTTATACCCTCAGCCTCCTATCAGGTCTGTGCCCTGCATGGCAACATCCAAGCATCCACAGGGTTGGTCACTGTGAAACAGAGGCTATGTTACAGCCAGATATTTATTTCGTTGTTCAACTGGAAAACGAATTATTTCATTTTAGGATATATATTACCGTAAACATTTTGGAAGAGACATGCTGTAGTTTAGATTATTAGGTCAGACCTTCCATTTCTAACATTCAAAAGCACAATATCCTAGATAATGAAGTTCAACATTTTGATTACATTGAAGACTGTCTCAAATTAGGAACACACTCTCAAATAATCATTGTCTGATTGTACGACTCCACTCCACTTGCACAGTTTGGAAGACAGTTTTCTGTCTCCTCATGATGACTCCCATTGATAATTTCATGTGGAACTACATTAGGAATCTGGAGTCTGAGAAAACTGTACTGACATGTGTATCTCTGGTCAGCTTCATTCTGTTCTACTGACTAAGGCTGATGATGCAGTGAAATACATATATCAGCTCTGGTGAGTTTATCAGTGCTCTGCGACGTCAAAGTCCCCAGCACCCACTCTAAACTTTTCCCATGGTAACTCAGTGCAGTCAGCATGGCATACATTGCAGTGATGAACCAAAAAAAAAAGCAACAAAGCAAGGCAAGAACAAAGAAAAAACCCCCAAAAAAACAGGTTCTTCTTCTAAGGACAAAAAACCCCAACCAATTATTTTATTCATCTAAAAATGCAATGCTTTCACAGGCATCCTGTTTTGATTGGGTTCAAGTTTAGCACCTGCACCAAATCTGACATCAGTGGAGGTCAAGTATGAAAGAGCTCAACATGCGTATGCCCTTGCTGCAGCTTGTCTGGCAAAACCATTTTCCACACACCAGAAGTTGAACACAAGCCACCTGAGCGAAAACCTGGAATCCTGGTCACTAGATCATATGGGAACCTTACTCAAGAGCCATGCAACATAACACGACGCCAACCCATCTACTGTCCTCTGATGATACTGTGCCTGTGCCAAAGGGAGTCCGAGCCATGGCACAGACCACACTCTGGAGATGCCCCTGGGAAGGTCAACAAGGTAAGAGCCTAGCTAAAGGCTCAGGTGTTGCTATTATTATGTGTAGTGGGACACAACTGAAGGGAGCGGCTTTCAGCAGACGAGGTGTCCGAGTTGGTAAGGGGATGGAGTGTTGATCAACTTATGTGCTTATCCCATCCTTTTGTGTGTGATTGTCTTTAAATGAAATGGAGCATGTGCTGGACACCACCCCCAAAGGCAGCTTTTGGGAAAAGGTCCTGGCCAGTGGCTTTGCCATGACAAAGCATAGAAAGAAAGTGGGATGACCCTATTTTGCCTTTGTAGAATCCAACTGATAAGTCTTCACACCATAATTCGTTTCCCCTGAAGCATATGTATGAAGCATATACATCTCTGCAACTGATTTGGTGATTGAAATATGTATTCCACTCAGATAGGCAGCTAGCTAGGTAGTTACCAGGCTACCATAGTTCAAGTTTCAGCAGCAAGCAGAAAGGTCAAGGCTCTTATTTTTTCTGAGGGTTTTACTCTTGCTGCTGTAAATAAAAATAATAACAAAGTTGAATGAGAACTCTGTTTATTTTTATTTCGTTTTTGTGAAAGCCAGCCTGCGCATTAGGGATGTACCCACATCAGAATACATTATTCGGGAAAGCACAAATAATGCGACGGAAACAGATATTTCTTCTACCCAAAGTTTCTCGTTACTATTCAGGAAAAAACCCACCACATGTCTGTGTGTCAGCCATTATGTTTCAGCCATTATCTTATATTCATTTTACTCTGAAATAACTCGAAGATGGTGCAATTGTCGGGTGAAAACCTAGAGAGTTCTGGGCTGCGCTAAGCCCCTAGTGTTTCAGAATCCTAACAATGTCTCTGGTCCTGGCAGTGCATGGACCTACAGCTCTTGCTGTACTTTGGGAGGGTTTGGGGGGACCCATAATTGAATGGCTTTCTGCACTCCATGCAAATGTCAGTCGAGAGCATCCGAGCATTGCCGTAGAACGAGGTGATCTTAGGCTTTTTGTAGGATTAGGCTGTAGAATAGAGGGCATGTTTGGTTCTCTGTTTCTCTTATGTGTTTTAAGTGATGCAGGAAGTCTAGCAGCTAGGGGTTCCTCCATTCATTTTGCTGTAAGGAGGACTAAACACTTACACAAATTGGGTTCCCTTTTGGGAACCATCCATACCTGTCCTCCACATAAGCCTGTCTCACTGACTCGGAAAACATGAAACCATGAAAGAGATCCTGCTGTATGTTGGTTCTCAGTCCACCAATCCATTGCAGTCAACACTCAGTCAAACTGCCCTGGCTCAAGTCACCTTAGAGCCAAATTAAAAGCTGATTAGCAGAGGATGGTTTTGATCCATCGACCTCTGGGTTATGGGCCCAGCACGCTTCCGCTGCACCACTCTGCTCACCAACACCCCAGATGGGACTTGAACCCACAATCCCTTAGGAGGCCAGTGCCTTATCCATTAGGCCACTGGGGCTGGTTTGAGCCAGAGTTACCAGTCCTCACTCACTCTCAGTAAGGGGGGGGGGGGGGGGGGGGGGTGAAGCACATTGTGAGACAAGAAATCCTTTAAAAGCTGATAAAACTCAAAATTTCTCATATTCACTGATTCACGTGGGCAGTACGGTGGCTCAGTGGTTAAGCACTGTCGCCTCACAGTGAGAAGACCCTTTGTTTGAATTCTGTCCCAGATCCTTTCTGTGTGGAGTAGGTATCCTCTGGGTACTCCAGTTTCACTGCTCCTAGTTCATAGTGTGTGTTGCTCACTGCTCTAATGTGTGTGTGTGTGCTCATTGGTGTTAGGATGGGTTAAATGCAGACACTGCATTTCACTGCTCACAAACTTACAAAAATACATCATGAATTGCCATAACATCTACCTTAATAAGCTACTGATACAGAACACAAGAAACCATGAATGTGAAATGTATTTATGTCATTATAAAAGTATATCACAGCAATAATTAAATTTGCTGAGTGTAATGTTAAGTTTCTCTCCACCTCATAACAAACTTGCACTATGAACCTGGACTGAAAAATGAGGACACAGAAGCAGTAAGGCAATACACTCACTGTGTTAACTGGAGTAGGGTCAAGTCTATAAAGTATATCACAGCAATATTCAAATTTATTGAGCTAATGTTAAGGTTCTCACCACCTCATAAAATATATACATACAGTTTTGTAACACTTTTAAATGAGCAATGTGGGCAATGTTCTGCACCCAATCCTCTGGTCAGCTGACGGTCCCCTCACTTCGGGAACCCGGCAGCCATTCTTCCCGACCACACCTCTTCTTCGCCATTGCTCTGCAGTGGTGGAATGACCTCCCTCACTCACTCAGGACTGCGGAATCTCTTGCCATCTTCTGCAGGAAACCGAAAACCCACCTCTTCAGAACCCACCTGTCCCCCACTGCCTACATACATATAAACTAACCTTGTCTTGTGTTTGTGTTTGTCATTCACTGTCACAGAATTCCAGGAGCGTAATACGAAGGGTCAATGTACAGCCTTATTGTGATCTCTGTTTATGAGGTAACAGGATCTGACTGATGCACTTATTGTAAGTCGCTTTGGCTAAAAGCGTCTGCTAAATACCAAATTGTAAATTGTAAATTGCACTCCTTTCTATCTCTCACTCCTTTCTCAACTGTCCATTTCTTACCCCCTCCCTTCATCCCTCAGCCTTAAACCCCAACATTTAGCAACATTCTGATTCATTTTTACTGACTTATTTTAAAATGATGTTGACCTGACATGTTAGAAAGGGTATAATATTCAATCTATGGCACAATAGAAGAAGAAGAAGAATGAAATTTAATGAGAGGTATGTGGCTGGTTGAAGTTTTCAACTAGTCGATCTATTCCGGGCAAGAAGAAGAAGAAGAAGAAGAAGAAGAAGAAGAAGAAGAAGCTCCCCAATGCAATGATGCTTCTTTGCCTTGGCGATGTAGAGGCTGACTTGGTATGATGCCTTCAGTGCTGCTCTGATCCCTTTGAATGCCTGGTAGATAACAGTGAGGATCATTAAAAATCACCACCCTCACATGTCACCACCACATTAGTCACACACGCATGGACATTTGTCCGGCATGGAAACTGACATGGACACGAGATCTTGCTGTACATTGGTTCTCAGTCCACCAACCCATTGCAGTCAACACTCAGTCAAATTGACCTGGCTCAAGTCACCTTAGAGCCAAATTAAAAACTGAGTAGCAGAGGATGGTTTCGATCCATCGACCTCTGGGTTATGGGCCCAGCACGCTTCCGCTGCGCCACTCTGCTCACTAACACCCCAGATGGGACTTGAACCCACAATCCCTGGCTTAGGAGGCCAGTGCCTTATCCATTAGGCACTGGGGCTGGTTTGAGCTAGTTACCAGTCCTCATTCAGTCCTGGTTAGGGTGGAGTGAAGCACATTGTGAGACAGGAAGTCCTTTGAAATCTGATAAAACTCAAAAAAAAAAAAAAAAAAAACAGTGGTCAGCACTGTTGCCTCACAGCAAGAAGGCTCTGGGTTCAAATCCCATCCCAGATCTTTTCTGCATGGAGTTTGCATGCTCTCCCCGTCTTTGCATGGGTTTCCTCAGGGTGCTCTGGTTTCACTGCTCCTAGCTCATAGGGTGTATTGCTCACTGCTCTAGTGTGTGTGTGCTCATTGGTGTTAGGATGGGTCAAATGCAGACGCTGCATTCCATTGCTCAGTGTGCGTGTGAGAAATAAAGTACTTGTACTTCTTGTCAATGCTGCAATATCTTGTATGAAAAAAAGCATAACAAAAAGTGCTCATGATGTTGTAGCTGTCCAATGTGCAACACCCATCAGCCCGATCTGCAGTACATGTGCGCCAAGATTTCACACATGCATACACCAATTATAGTTTACGCACTACTCAATTTGCGCAGTGCATATTCGGCAGGGGACACAGAAACATGGTGTAACGTAACACACATTGCAAATTGGGCAGTGTCGTAAACTATGATTGGTATATGCGTTAGGAGTGTAACGGTACGTAAAAGTCACGGTTCGGTACGTACCTCGGTTTTGAAGTCAAAGTTCGGTGCAGTTTCGGTACAGTGAAAAGAGACATGCAAAACATGAAATTTCTTTTCAGTTATTATGAGTCTGGACTGGAGGACAACAAGGAAAGACCTTTGAATGTCAAAAAGTTTAACACTTAAAAGCTTGAAATAACAGCAAGCTTTTATATTTTTGGCATGGAACTACAGGACCAGTTTAGATGGGCTTCTCTGTGGTGGTTGCCCAAACGCACAAGGCGCTTTCGCAGAATTCCCTTGGTATCACAGGGCGCAAATGTAGTGGTGTGCAGGCCGCGAACAAGTCCTTCTTTTTTTGGAACAACTCCTTTTAACTGAGTCATTCATACCAGTTTGCCAGCACAACTGAGTCGTTCTTTTTTTTTTTTGTTCTTTTCTTTCTAATTCAGCTGCTCCCAGTCAACTGCACCCAGTCGGTCAGAAACCTTTGGTATCACTACACAGGGCGCACAGCAACGGGGCAATAACATTCAGCAAAGAGCACAAACGTGTGGACTAATGCGCCCAAAAAATAGGTTGCAGTACTGCTCACCTCTTAATAAAACAGACCAATTATTTTCAGAGGCATCAAAAGTAAAAGTTGAAGTACCTTTGCTAGAAAAAAAAAATTACTCTAGGTGAAGTTAAAATATCTCTCCAGAAAAATACTTAAGTAAGAGTAAAATAGTCCCTCACTTACACTTTACAAAAACAGTTGTCAGTTGAACTCTACATTAAGTACATTTTTTTTAGTAACAGTGCTTCATTTCCACCCTTGCTTACGTGTACTGTCTGAAGCCATGTGTGGAGACTATATGAGACAAAACCACGTCATAAAAGCACACAGCTAAAAAGAAGTGTCACCTTTCACCAAGAAAACAGTCCACCTTTTACAACAGACACATACATCTGTCTGTTGGACCAGGGGCTGAGAGCCCAGGTCACAGAGTACTTTATAGAGTGAATTTATAAAACTAGTGTTTGACACTGACTCAGATTTGATACCTATTGTTATATATCGATTAAAGACGGCAGAAAGTCTCTGCATGACACTACATTTTATTACTTTCTCTATCCTACACTAAAGATAACTTTGCTTTGGCTTCTCTGAAAGTTTCTTCGGGTAGAATGCATATTGTGTCAGTGTAAATGGGAAAGGACAAGAATATGGGAACTCACACTTTCATCAAGTAAATTTAGAAAAAATCTGTAATCACAACGATGTGATTTATTATACTGAATGTCTTGGGGAAAATGTTTTAAAAAAAACCTTGTACATCATCTGTTAAATCTCCTATCGACCTTGTTTCACTGTCGTTTGAGGAACAGTAACAAAAAAAACCCTCATATCATGAGTAAGAACTTAGAGAACACAAGGTGTAAATGCTCATTGCACCTTTTCACGTAAAAATTCATAAAATCTTTACTTATTTGAGTGTGCTGACACATGAGGAGTACGTGATACTCATCATCAAAATTTTAATAAATTCCTGGAGAGTAAATCAAATCCTTGGACAGGGCTTGAATCACAACTAAGTCTTACAGTCGTATACTAAAACTGACACAACAAACTGATGATAGTGCTCCATCATTTATTGTTCCAAAATAAAAGGGGAAATTAAAGGATGAATGTATGATGATGTGGACAGAGGGAAGAAAAAGAATGCAGAATGAAGGACTGAAGAGAGCTGGTAACGAGGGAGGGCGTCTATGAAATCGTAGAAAATGTTCATTTAGACACCCCTTCTGTCTGCCAACTCAGCTCAAATCGCTCTGTGATCATATGTAAGAGTTTGGTCGCGGAGCACAGGCCATAAATTTGCGGAAGTGTCCATTGGTCCTGAGGATGGTAACAGGGGACAAACGTGAGTAATAATACTGATAAATATGCAAATTTAGCACTAAAACATGTCCAGTTCTGAAGATCTACTGGACAAAAATTCATTAACCCATTGATAACACTCTAACCCATTGCTAATACACCTGATAGGACTTGTCTGCCAATCAGCACACTCTAAATGATGTAAAGGAGGAACATTAACAGAGGGCTACACTGGACATTTGCTATTCAGTGGGTCCCCAGGCCTGGGTTTGAAAAAGTCTTAAAAGAAGAGCTTGAATACTCTCATTTACCATTCCATTTAAAGAGGCCAGTCTGCTCAGAGCTATTCTCACAGCCACACTGGCAAAGTTCTGCTTCTGCTGATCCATCATTAGCATCTGAAGATTAAAGAGAAAGATGGAGAGATTATAAGACAGAGTGAAATCCTGGTGTATTGCACATAAGAGAAATATTCCAATGTTAACTCTCATGGAGAGAAGGCTCCTCACACTTACAGTAAAAGCTTCACGAAGGTCAGAGAGTCTCCGAGGACAATCCTGGATGCTAAGGCTTTGGGAATACAGACTGTAACCAACAAACAGACAAACAAACAAACAAACAAAACAGTTGAAAATTTTCCCCTTGATTAAATCATGGTCATGTGTACTATACATACAGACCAAAAGCAGAGCGGTTGTTTTCTTACAAAAATAACATTTCATATGCTACATTTAATATCAATAGTGAAGGACAAGGGAAAACTCACCATATGGAAGGCACCTCTACGGCCTCAACTGGAACATGTGCAAAGATCTGCTGAGAAGAACCATCATTTGCTTACAAATGAGACAAAACATTTCAAACACTGTAAGACTCTAATGAATTAACAACGGTTGGGGTAGATCCAGAGGGTGGTCCAGGGTTTAATGCAGGACTTGAATCTGCGGAAATTCCTGGTGGTGGTCCAGAATTAAATCTAAGGGGTGGTGTAAGATTAAAATCCAGGGGGTGGACCGGGGCCAAATCCAGGGGGTGGACTGGGGCCAAATCCAGGGGGTGGACCGGGGCCAAATCCAGGGGGTGGACCGGGGCCAAATCCAGGGGGTGGACCAGTGGCAAATCCTGGTGGCGGACCAGGGGCAAATCCTGGAGGTGGACCAGGGCCAAATCCAGGGGGTGGTCCAGGGGCAAATCCAGAGGGTGGACCGGGGGCAAAGCCTGGGGGTGGAGTGGAGGTAAATCCAGGGGGTGGTTCAGGATTAAATCCTGATGGCGGTCCGGGATTAAATCCAGGGGGTGGCCCTCGGGCAAATCGTGGAGGTGGACCAGGGCCAAATCCAGGGGGTGGTCCAGGGGCAAATCCTGGGGGTGGTCCAGGGGCAAATCCTGGAGGTGGACCGGGGCCAAATCCAGGGGGTGGTCCAGGGGCAAATCCTGGGGGTGGTCCTGGAGGAAACCCTGGAGGAGGCCCTGGTTCAGTGGGAATTCTGATGGAGTGGGTCTCCTCATGCTCCTCAGACGCTACCACTCCGTCCCGTCCAAATGACACAATGTTGTATGACCTCGTCACCTTTTTCTGCTGTGATACACACCAAACAGACATGATTAAAACACCAGTTTGCATATTAATGGATCACAATAAATTGACTTTTGCAGCTGGACAAACTCTTACTTTGAATCCGAAAAATCTTTTGGTGACTGACTTGGCCTCCTGGCGGTAGGATGTCACCCTCAGAATTTGCCCTTGAAAGCGCTACAACACAAAATGCAGACACTCCATGTTCATGACAAACAAAGAGACTGAAAATGACTGACTTCAGAAAATAATAGACCAACACAAATGAGCCTCAGAATTTACCTTCACGCAAGTGACATCCTGCACTATTGCAAAGCACTCCGGAGGATCCTGGAGAATAAGAATTGAGAACAACCATTGAAGAAGAACAACAAACATATTTCTTACAGTTCATAGACACAGAGGCCATAGATGAAGACCCTGTGACACTTTCATATGTGTAAGTTCACTACCTCTGCATTCAGGGTAAAATACTCCCGTGTTGAGATCCACCAGCGCTGGCTCATAGCTCCTCTGACCAGGTCCAGGTGCTGGTATTTCATCTCACAAAACTGTACAAACACCAGAAAATGTACAAAAACTAAGTTAGAATCGCTCAAAAATATGTATTTATGAAAGAAAATGAACTCAAATCCATAAATAACAGTTTTGGAAGCGTACCACTGATTCGTTTAATCGAACGAATCGTGACATCTCGAAACACCGTGCAAGGTCTGTGCTTTCAACTTCAGCAGGGTACTGTTGTCACGGAAACACAAATAAACAATGAAAACAGGCAGATTAATACTAAGACAGATGCCCTTTATCTCCACAAACAGCAAATTTACCAGTGTAACTGTGGACAATAACTTCACTAAGAGTACAAGAAATTCCACCAAACTTACTCCTCTAACATCTTCAAACTGTGGAGCCTGATTCTTCTGTGATGACCATGCTCTCTCTCCTGTGCTGAGGACACATCTGAAAATCTGTAATGTGGGAAAAGAACTTCATTAAACTTTAATGTAGTAAAACACAGACAGTAGTTCACATCTTCTCTGGCAACACTAAAACACCTCCTTCAAATACTAGTGAACAGATAAATATTTTTCACAATATGCAGCACTGGGGATGAGAGCCAGTCCTTGGACTTTGCAAATAACTCTTTTGAAACAAAAAGACTAAAAATCAACAGTTCTCTCTGCTCTACTTGTCTGTTCTTGTAGGGAAAGAGACTGAAATATTACGGTAACTGGCATCCAGAGTCCACAGTCTAATGGTCTGTAAACAGAAGGAAAGAGGTGTTCCTTCAATGCCCTCTGCACCTATGGAACAAAAGGACAAATCAGAGGTCTGTTACACTGAGATTCTCCAAAGTTCCTCACTTCATCATCAAAGATAAATAGATAGAAATACATATAAGTACAGTATACACAAATAAGAGAAATGATTTCTCACCATAACAATGACAAATGGATCACAGTGCACAATGTCGTAGGGAAACTTCTGCACAGACTCATTCTTTGTATTCTTCTGCTATACAGGAAATATGATCACAAAAGATCAGTCAGACGTTTTGGAACCATAAGACTCCACACACCACAATATATTCATAAATTACTGTATGCACACTCTATATATACTTCAAGATCTCACTTTCTCTCACATTCTCTAAAATATTCTGTTATGGAAGTGTACATATAGTGATGAAAGCAGTCCCGAAGATACAACAGACCAATCAGAAGAGTGCAACTAGAAGTCAATTTTTAGGAAGTTGGATTAAAGAAACTGACAGAAGTGACTGAAATAGAGTGCTCTGTTAAGAAAATGCACAGTATGAAAAATATACACTGTCTTACTTTGACGGCGACCAAGGGTCCACAGTATCGGGGGCTGTAGACAAAAGGCAACAGTTGCCCGTTCTGAGAATTCAGCTCCTACAGAAGAGAAATGAGCACAAAAAAGCCAAATCAGAACATTTTCATTCTGACTCTCCCCAAGGCTATTTCTTTAATCATTTAATAACCCAGAATTCTTAAAGGGGAAAAGATCTCTACCTCTGCTTTGGTGACATCACACAGCTCTGTGTCCTTTCCAAAAGTCCGATGTCTCACGGAGTTGTCTGTCAGATGGGTGACACACTCCACAGTGATGGCTAGGCCCACACCCTCTCTGGTTACTGATACAAGAGAAAAGACCTGTCATTAATGCTAATTGTCATTGTCAGATGATTGCTCCATGGGGAGGGGGAGGGGGGTGCTCACGGCGCACGTGCAAAAACTTAGTAACGGTTGCCACAGCAATGGAAAACCAAGATGGAGCGAAACATACAACGTTACCATGGCAGCGCATCAACTAAATGACCTCTGTCAAATGAAGAGTACTTTTAGCTAATCTTAAAAAGCCTATCTAATACATTTACATATTTTATCTAATGACGCTATTTAAATCCTTTAAATAAGTTTAGATACCTTCGTCAGTGGTCTGGCGTTTAGTCTCCGCCGTTTGCTTTTCCCGGTCACTGCGTCCATCGTCATCCCGCAACCTAGAAAACAAATAAAAAGCTCCCACCGCAGCGGCAGCTAAACTGGCGGTATAAATCACCGGCCGTAGTTTCAGCTGGCCAAAGCGGTTTGTTAAAACGGCAAAGTGAACCTGCATTTGTGATGTTTATCAGATAAACAGTACACAAAGATCAAAACGTTAAAAATTAATCAGAATTACAAATATGTCGTCTAGGAGATGTTGTCTAAACACCAAATATGATTATGAATAAATGAGGATGTAGCCGCTAATACAGCAAGACGTTAGCTGTTTCCCCGCAGATAGCTTGGTGAGCTAACGTAGGTCCTCGGCGAAGATCCGTTGAATCAAGTTGTATTTTTGATATATCAAATTGATATTTTTGACAAATGTTACTAATCAGTCAAATAATTCGTTATCGGTAATAAAGTTTCAACGGTGGTTTCAGAGTAGCTCGATGTATGAAGAGAAATATCACAGCTGTCTGATCGCTCTGGGGTCGGTTCACGACTGAGATTCTTTGTCATTTTTTGACTTTTTACAGCATTCTGTGGAACGTTCAGTGCATTCTATTTTCGACGGCATAATTCGCTTAAATGTAATCACGTTTTTTAATGTTTGCTAGTGTCTTGTTCCCTGCACTCAATTGCCGAAAAAAATAAAAATAAAATGAAAAGTGGGAGTAGAGGGAAAACCTCTCTTTCTCGCGGGCCATGTGCGTTTTCGGGGTGTTCATTTCTTTGCCAAATGAAAGTTGCACAAAGGGTAAAACTAAATAATTAACGTCCTCTTAAAGTAAATCATACAAAAGACAATGCACAGACGCTCTTTAGAATCGGGTTAAGGTGTGTGTAAGTCTGTCAGCTCATTTGTCGATAAGTCGCGATTCATCAATGGCCATGCGACAGGTGATGTGTAGTAAGTCCAGTCCTCTCTAGCGCACTACGGTGTTGCACTAATTCGGTCGGGTCTTTCGTTTTCATCGTTTCATACATTTCAGCCGACGACGAGTATTTTCAAGAGGTTTTAATTGGCCTTGAAGTGGATTTCTTTTCTGAAACACGTGGCCTTCCCAATCGCATAGATTCTTTCTTTTAAAATGTCGATCGCCAGACACAGCGCCATTACAAATACGCGAGTATTTCTTTCTCATGACAAATTAGCACATATTTAATTATATACCGCCTCATTTGCAAATTTAAACATAAATTTTCAGAAAACTTGTAATACAAAATAATATAAGTAATCAGCTGAGGAAGTTTCATGGTGATGTCTATTAGTTAAAATGTTTACCCTATTCACCTGTAGTGTCTCGCCTTAAAGCCAAATGAAATATACGGGTACATGGGATAAGACGTCCTCCTTAAGAGAAATGTCCGAGAAATACAGAAAGAGAAAGAGAAATTTTCTCATTTTCAGTTACAAAAATAGGTATATGTATAAAGCATGTATGTTAATGTCCTACTTCACCCCTTTCTCACTCAAAAGTATTCTTTTGCTGTAATATTGTTTTGTTGTTGTTATCAAATATTTCACAGGAACCAATTTTAATCTACTGAATTATAACATTACTCTGTAAATGCAAAGATCATACATAACAAGGACAGTCAGTGATGTAAATCAAGTCTTTATTCATGTGAAAGTTTTAACAACAACATGATGCAAATCTACAACAGCACTTAAAATAAAATAAGCTATAGCTTGTGTCAAATGTCAAGCAAACAAACATAAAATTCTCAAAACCAGACCAAGCTGTACTATAGAAAATACATTATCCTGAACAGGTGTGCATTTGGCTATTTCACCTATAATTTCTTCTTCAGAAACTAGTGTAACAAGGGTTTGTCATTTTGGTTTTAGGTAATTCTTAAACTGAGTATTACCTGCTGAATGGATTCAAAAGTGTGATGTGTACACTTTGGGTAGTTGATGTGTAATGCATTGGTCAGACCAAACAGAAGGCACACAGCTTGTGTGGTCCTTAAGTCTGTCTATCACAACCTTACCTTTGAGGATGATGCCCATGGATGATGGATTCAGATACAGGGATTTAGGATTCCATCCTCCTTCTACACATTGAAATGTGTTAGTAGCACTGCTCTACATCAGCATCCTAAACAATGGTAGGGCCTTACAGAAGATTATGCTATGGCTATCAGTTTGGATCAGTTTTGATTCTACTAACACGTATTGTTGATTTCATTTTACAAATATCATATGCAAAGAAAACTTGATTTGTGGACCAGAGTAAAATAGTCACTTACACTTTACAAAAACAGTTGTCAGTTTAACTCTACTTAGAGTACTTTTTTTAGCAAGAGTACTTCTGTTTTTAGTACTTTTGCCATCTCTGTTTACAATCAAGTAATCTATGTTGGTCATTCTGACTTCCCAAATCAACAAAATACATTGCACAGCCAGTGTACGCTTTCCCCGTCTTCTTAAACATTATCACGTTATGTACCTTGCCATCTTCACATAAGACTGGCTGGATGTACGGAGTGACATTTTACCAGGAGTCAAACATTAATCCTAAAATAATGTGGACTGGGCTTTCTATGAGCTCCCTTGCTTATGAGCGAGAACATGTTTCTGCTTATTCTTGTCCAGAGTTTATATGGATCAGCTAAAGAGAGGCAGATGAACTGTGGTTTATTTGATAGCATTTCGTAGTGTGACTGATTTTACTAATTGCATTAGTAATGTACAAAGTTAGAGGTGCACTATGTAAAGGGCGGGCCAACAGAAGGGCACAGAGACAGGAGTGGCAGTGCAGAAATTTGCAGTTTATTGCTTGATGCATCCGTTCATTGTGGTGAGAGAAAAGAAATTAAACTTCGCAAATCGAAAGTGAAACCAAAATAAAGTCAAAACAAAATGATTCTTATACAACTAAAAAACAGTCTGCTCTGGCCTCCAGTGACGGAAGTCTACAAACAGCAGAAATTGGTTTAGCCTCAACGGAAAAAAAATGAATAAGCCATGCTCGGGTACATCAGGACAAATGACAGAACCAAAAGACAGGAACAAAAGACAGCCTTAACACAGGGAGCTCCCACACATATATAGTTTGGTGACCCGCACCAAACAACAGAAAGAGGGGGTGACAAACAACAGAGCATGGCTAATAAATAAATATTTAAGGTTATAATTAAACTAATACATTCAAATGAAATTTACATAACCAGACATCGGTTATTTAACCAATAATCTTATTAAAGAAAACAAAACAAACACATTCAGAACATTCAGGAAACACGGGTTGATGTCTGGTCCCCTCAGATAATTAATGATGGTATGATCCTTCTCGCCTCTGGGAACCCAATAAAGAGCTCATGTTTCCGCACGTACCCCTTTCCACGACAGACCAATCTGGAGAGATGACTAGGCAGGTAACAATGATTACTGGTGAATAACGGAATCTTTCAGCAACCAAGTTTGTGCACTTAACCTGGAAACTGAAAGCAAATAAAAGGTTGTAGAGGACAAATGATAGTTTGTGTTATCTATTGCAGATTTGTGTGTATGTGATAACTGGGGTGGAAACTAAACTGTTGCAGTGGCCTATATGTGCGGCCATCATACACAGCCGTCACACACCCCCCCACCTCTGGTTTCCCGCTGGTAAGCGGGAAAGGAAATCCGCGGTAGTGTTGCTCTTACCGGGTACGTGTTGGATGGAAAATTTGAAGGGCTGTAAGGACAGATACCAACGAGTGATCCTGGCATTTGAATCCTTCATACGATTCATCCACTGCAGCGCCCTGTGGTCAGTTTCAAGAAGGAATTCTCGCCCAAGGAGGTAGTATTTGAGGGTGTCTAGGGCCCACTTCACAGCAAGGCACTCCTTCTCCACAGTGGAATAGCGAACCTCCCTCGGGAACAATTTCCTACTGATGTAGGCCACTGGGTGTCGATCACCTGGCTCCCCTTGAAGAAGGACAGCTCCAATGCCTTTATCAGACGCGTCAGTTTGTAAAACAAAAGTTTTTTCAAAGTCAGGACATTTTAAAACAGGACCGCTACAGAGGGCATCCTTTACATCCTGAAAGGCACCTTCTGCCTCCTCTGTCCATCGAATCTGATTTGGACTGCTCTTTCTGGTCAGATCCGTAAGGGTCGCCACTCTCATAGAAAAGTTAGGCACAAATCTCCGGTACCAACCTGCCATTCCCAGGAACGATCTCACCTGGGTCTTTGTTTGTGGCTGGGGACAGTTCTGAATGGCTTCTATCTTCTGCACCTGGGGTCTGACAATCCCATTGCCAATCACATACCCTAGGTACTCTGTCTCAGTCTTAGCGATGGCACACTTGGATGGATTAATGGTAAGGCCAGCTGACTGGATCCGCTGGAGAACTACCTCCAAGTGCCTCACATGTTCCTCCCAGGATGAACTGTAAATTATCACATCATCCAGGTATGCAGATGTAAAATTACTTAAACCAGACAGTACCTGGTCCATGAGGCGCTGGAATGTTGCTGGAGCTCCATGCAATCCAAAAGGCATAACAGTGAACTGGTAGAGTCCCCAGGGGGTCCGAAAGGCTGTCAGCTCCCGGGATCTGGCACTCATCGGAACCTGCCAATAACCTTTGCACAAGTCAATTGTTGTTAAATATTTAGCCTTACCCAGACGCTCTATAAGGTCATCAATCCTTGGAGTTGGGTAGGAGTCAAACTTAGACACGGAGTTGAGGTACCTAAAATCAACACAAAACCTAAGACTGCCATTCTTTTTTGGCACCAGTACCACTGGGCTACACCATTCACTTTTCGATGGCTCAATGACGCGCATAGCTAACATTTGGCCCAGTTCTTCCTTCAATGCCACCAGGAGGCGCTCTGGGATTCGATAACTTGTGCGCCTTGGAAGAGCATCTGCACGGAGCGCAATGTCATGTTCTATGATGGAGGTATGCCCTGGCTTCCCCTGGAAGACCGCTGGGTTGCACAAGCTCTGTACATCACACTTTTGCGCCTCTGAAAGGTGGCTTAGATCTAGGGTAGAGACAGGCTGAACAGATAAGTACTGTTCTTCTAACTCTTCCTCATCTTCCACACTTCGGATGCACAATGCCCGTGTTTCTTCGTCCGTTCTATCAAACCATTCCTTCAACAGGTTGATGTGAAGGACCCATTTGGAGCGCTTCTGGCCAGGGGTGGCCACCTCATAGGTGGTAGGTCCTAGTTTCCTTATCACCTCAAAAGGGCCTTGCCATTTGGCCAAGAGCTTGCTTGAATCTGTGGGCAACATCACTAATACCTTAGTTCCCGGTTCAAAGCTCCTGGCTCGGGCCTTCCGATCATACCAGACCTTCTGTCGCTGCTGTGCCTCTTCCATGTGCTCTTGGGCCAATTTGGTCATACTCTCCAGTTTTTCCCTCATCTCCAAGACATAAGCAATAACATTCTGAGGCTTTGAAAGATCCTGTCCTCCCTTCCAAGTCTGCTTCAGTAGCGTCAGGGGTCCCCGCACTTCACGGCCATACAGCAACTCAAAAGGTGAAAATCCAGTTGAGGCCTGGGGCACCTCCCGATAAGCAAAAAGGAGATATGGGAGCCACTGGTCCCAGTCAGCACCCGTCTCAGAAATGAACTTCCGGAGCATTTGCTTCAGAGTCTGATTAAACCTTTCGACAAGCCCGTCAGTCTGTGGATGATAGGGTGTGGTCCTAATGCCCTTAATCCCTAAAAGCCCATATACCTGCCTCAGCAACTGGGACATAAAATTAGACCCCTGGTCAGTAACTATGGCCTTAGGGAACCCTACCCTCGAAAACAGCTGGACAAGACAGAAAGCTACAGACCTAGCCCTAATACTCTTAAGAGGAAAAACTTCAGGGTACTTAGTAGCATAATCGGTCACCACCAACATGTAACGGTTCCCTGCCTTACTTTTTTCAACAGGACCCACTATGTCCATACCAAGTTGCTCAAAAGGTACTCCCACAACAGGAAGTGGTATAAGGGGGACTTTTGGGGGACCTCTAATGGATGTTTGCTGGCATTGCGGACAAGTCTTGCAAAATTTAGCCACATCTTTTTTTAAGCCTGGCCAATAAAAATAGCGACAAACTCGCGCTGTGGTTTTCTCTTTACCCAGATGACCTGCCCAGGGAATGGAATGACCTAAAGCAAGTACCAATTCCCTGACTTTTTTTGGCACCACCATTTGAGACTCTGGACAGTGCTTCCTATATAACACCCCATCCTGGAGATAGAACATACCCTCCTTACACTCAACTGGGGTTTGTCCTGATTGCAATTCCTGGGCCTGTTTATACAAAGAACAAATTACAGGGTCATCCTGCTGCAATTGGGCAATGTTGGGGGGAACCTCAAGGCCTAAAGAGGGTTCAGGACTTGGCTCCTCCTGAGAGCTCACAACAGTATGACGAAATTTCTCTTGCCTTTTCTGCCTCTTAGACTTACGTGTCTTTCCTGCACCATACTCCACCTCTGCCTCAAAGAAAGGCAAAGCACTAAGAAGCTGCACATCATCCTCACCTTTCTTTGCCATGGCACGTGTAACAGCCATATTACAAACATTACTGGGTGGCAAAAGATCAAACAACACAGGCAAATCTTGACCTAAAATCATAGGGTAGGGCAACTCTTTAGATAAGCCAACCTTTAACAAGTATGACTGTCCATGCACCTTCACATACACATCTGCAGTAGGGTAGTGCTTCTCATCACCATGAACACATCTAATTGCCATTGGGGAAGCATAATTCCAAAGGTGGACTGGAACACGCTCTGCTTGAACCAAAGACTGCATGCTCCCAGTGTCTACAAGTGCTTTAACCTCATGGCCATTTAGAGTGACTAAAGTGTAATAAAGGGGAACTTTATCCTTACTTCCAGAAGGAACAGGTCTAGGTGCACTACACAGGTTTGAATGGGTAGAGGGGTTGTTAGGACACTTCAACTTAGTATGGCCCTCCTGTCCACACTGATAACAAATAAAAGTCTTGGCACTATTAGGTTTGAAACTGGGGCTTATACTGGCAGGACCATCCCGTGCACCCACAGACTTACCCCCAGGTGTGGTGGTCTTCAAAAGAGGGGTCGCTGTCTTGCTTGGCCTCCTAGGCTCTTTGGCCCCTTTCCACCCAATGTATGTCCACGGCTGAGTCCTACGACGAGCCGCCACAAAGGTTTCAGCGAGAGTAGCAGCCTCTGCGGCAGAGTGCGGGTTATGCTCTCTGACCCAGATTTGAAGCTCTGGAGAAAGCATACGGAGGTACTGTTCCAAGATGATAACCTCTCCAACCTCATCTTTGGACCTGTTCTGAGGTTGCACCCACTTGTGGTATAGCTCCTTTAGACGGACATACACCTCCTTTGGGGTTTCTTCTGGTCCCACGTCAGTGGACCGGAACCGCTGACGATATGTTTCAGGACTAATGTCATACTTTCTTAAAATTGCAACCTTTACCTTATCATAGATTAGTGATTCATTTAAGTCCATATGCACGTAAGCACTTCTTGCTTTTCCTGTTAACAGGGGAACTAATCTGACTGCCCAGTCGGTTGTAGGCCACCGACACGCCATAGCGATTCTCTCAAATGTAGTGAGAAAGTGTTCTATATCATCAGCATCAGTTAGCTGCTGCAGGCGTGGCTCCTGAATAGCCCTTAGCTGTGTACCACCCTGCCCATCTTGGTTAAAAGAAGGAACTTGTTGACCAGCCAAATGGGAAGAAACATCTTCAGTTGTACTGTCACCATGCCTGTGGTCTACCACTGGGGTGGTCCTGATGTGGACTTCATGTTGGAGAAGACTGAATTGGTGCTGAAGAGCCTTCCACCGTGTCTCCTGTCGGGCTGCTTCCTGTTCCAGACGGCTGTCCCGGGCTTGCTGCATTGTCAGATGTGCTCTGAACATTTCCCTCAGCTCCTGCAGAGATACCTCCTCTGGAATACTTCTCTCTTCTACTTCCTCTCCTCCAATGGCTCCAACTCCTGCTCCCTCTTCTGGTCGCTCAGACCTCACCCTCTTGGGTCCCATCGTGACTGGCGATAACAGAGAGGTGAAAACCCAAACTCCAGGAGCGAACAAACAAAAAAAAAGAAAAATCTGCTACTGCTCACTGATGCCCCCTACTGGCCATCCCACCGCTGCCACCAATTGTAAAGGGCGGGCCAACAGAAGGGCACAGAGACAGGAGTGGCAGTGCAGAAATTTGCAGTTTATTGCTTGATGCATCCGTTCATTGTGGTGAGAGAAAAGAAATTAAACTTCGCAAATCGAAAGTGAAACCAAAATAAAGTCAAAACAAAATGATTCTTATACAACTAAAAAACAGTCTGCTCTGGCCTCCAGTGACGGAAGTCTACAAACAGCAGAAATTGGTTTAGCCTCAACGGAAAAAAAATGAATAAGCCATGCTCGGGTACATCAGGACAAATGACAGAACCAAAAGACAGGAACAAAAGACAGCCTTAACACAGGGAGCTCCCACACATATATAGTTTGGTGACCCGCACCAAACAACAGACAGAGGGGGTGACAAACAACAGAGCATGGCTAATAAATAAATATTTAAGGTTATAATTAAACTAATACATTCAAATGAAATTTACATAACCAGACATCGGTTATTTAACCAATAATCTTATTAAAGAAAACAAAACAAACACATTCAGAACATTCAGGAAACACGGGTTGATGTCTGGTCCCCTCAGATAATTAATGATGGTATGATCCTTCTCGCCTCTGGGAACCCAATAAAGAGCTCATGTTTCCGCACGTACCCCTTTCCACGACAGACCAATCTGGAGAGATGACTAGGCAGGTAACAATGATTACTGGTGAATAACGGAATCTTTCAGCAACCAAGTTTGTGCACTTAACCTGGAAACTGAAAGCAAATAAAAGGTTGTAGAGGACAAATGATAGTTTGTGTTATCTATTGCAGATTTGTGTGTATGTGATAACTGGGGTGGAAACTAAACTGTTGCAGTGGCCTATATGTGCGGCCATCATACACAGCCGTCACACACTATTTGATAGACTCCCCCACTCCCCCTACCTTGGGCCTCCGGTGGGGAGATTTGTCACAAATACAAACAAACATGTATTGTTAACAGGGATGGATAAAGTAAAGTACTCTTCTGCGATGGACTGGCGACCTGTCCAGGGTGTTTCCCTGCCTTCTGCCCAATGAATGCTGGGATAGGCTCCAACACTCCCCATGACCCTACTTAGATAATGAGTGAGTGAGTGAGTGAGTAGAAGTACTCTTGCAAAAAAAAAGTACTCTAAGTAGAGTTAAACTGACAACTGTAAATTGTAAATGAGTGACTGTTTTACTCTTACTTAAGTATTTTTCAGGAAGGGTATTTTAACTCTACTTAGAGCATTTTTTTTTTAGCGAGAGTACTTCTACTTTTACTTTATCCACCCTTGATTATAATGGACAGAATCTATGCATCCCTCAATCCGAGTTCAAAGCATGCTCTCAATACTTCATCTTTCATGGCCTCTAATGCCCTCTACTGGCCAACTGATTGTAACTGAAGTTAACTATTGACTGTATTTGGGGACAAAAATGAATGTCTACAGCTGATGCTAAACATTAATTTCACTGCCATAAAGGAAAATGGATACCATAGCGGGCATGAATTCACGTGTTTTATATGTGTGTGTGTGTATGTTTGTGTGTTTAATATAATTACACATCACAATTAGGGGTTTGAAAATGTTTATGTCTTGATAGGAATGCTCAAAATGAAAATAGATTATTTAAGTGTACCATCGAGGACAAGATATTACCAAATGCTATGTTACTTTAGAGGTCAGAGAGATGACAGAGGTCTGTCTGTGTACAAGGAACAGAACACTGCTACACAGCACACACTGGGACAGAGGGGCAGTTTTACAAACAGTCTGTTATAACACACTGCATCCAGTCAACAGTGGCCCTTTGGTCAGAATCTGACTGTTGATGAGCAGGATAGAGGTAGAGACGGGCTACAAACTATAGTAGACACCTATATAGTTTACCCATATGGTAGACAAACCTCATAAAGTGAGTGTATGCCCAAGGAAGGTGTATCTAATAAAGTGGATGGTGATCGTATACTTGCATTTACATTTATTCATTTAGCAGATGCTATTATCAGAAGTAACCTCCAAAACAGGCAGAATACAAATCAAATATGGCCATGTATTGGATGGTATATTGTATATTGTCTGTACTGTACACTGTGTTGTGTTGAATATTCTTATTATATTCTCATGCTACTGTTGATTAAGTTATACATTGTGTATTGCACATTGTGTTGACTACAGGCAGGGAAAACCAGCATGAATAAGAATTCCAAACTGTATGATATTACAAATAAAATTCTTGCATATTTAATCTTGCAGTTAGCATGAGTTCACATAGAAAACTTCATAGTGAATTTTCTGTTATGATGATGTTAATGTGTGATGCCAGTGAATTGATCATTTCTTACAATATACGAAAAAACATGTTACTAAAAAAACAAACAAACCATGATTTTGGAATTGACAATTTTGTGCTTTTGAATGTTAGACATGAAAAGTCTGATTAAATAATCAAAACTACAGCGTGTTTTTCCCCAAATATTTTTGGCATATATATATATATATCCTAAAATGAAATAATTTGTTTTCCACATTTATCTTTATACCTTTATTCCACAATGACCAACATGTGTGCTTAGGTGGTTCCGTGGTGTAACAGTTAGTACTCTGAACTCTAAGTCCAGCAATCCAAGTTTAAATCTCGGTGGGACCTTTTCTGACTTTCCAAGTCTTGTTGTGCTATTCAACCTGTGGAAAATCTGTTTTTTGACCCTGCTTCTTCTTGAATGCTAAATGGATCACCTTACACTAGGAGACTGGCATCCCAGTCCGAATACAATACATACTATAGGCGTACTCTTTTCAGACACTGCATGCTGACCACGATGACCAGATCTTTCTGGAACCATCAAACGTGTCCACGTTTAGTTGACACTTGATCTACTCTAATTGGCAACAATGGCTAACGTTAATAATAAGAGCAAAAAGGAAAGGACAACCAGCCCCAGTGGCCTAATGGATAAGGCACTGGCCTCCTAAGCCAGGGATTGTGGGTTCGAGTCCCATCTGGGGTGTTGGTGAGCAGAGTGGCGCAGCGGAAGCGTGCTGGGCCCATAACCCAGAGGTCGATGGATCGAAACCATCCTCTGCTAAGAAACCTTTAGGTGGTTTGGACCAGGTCAGTTTGGCTGAGTGTTGCTGGAAAGGGTTGAAGGACCAAATGAGAAACAACATATGTCGGGCTGCTACAGCATCCATTTCGTGGTCTGTGCTTTAAATGTCATTCCTTAAAGACATTACCCAGCTAAACAATGCAAATTACATTATACACCAAGCTTCATAAAACTACAAGCAGTCTCCGGATTACGAACAACATCCGTTCCCTAAGTCTGTCTTTAAGTCGAATTTGTAGGAGCATGTACATACAGTGCTTATTTAGCGTCAGTCATGCAAATGTTTGTTTTCCACATTTATCTGTATACCTTTGATCCACAATGACCAATAGGCATTATTAGGTGGTTCCATGGTGTAATGGTTAGCACTCTGAACCCAGCAATCTGAGTCCAAATCTAGGTGAGACCTTTTCCAACTATCCTGCCGTGTCTTGTTGTGCTATTCCACCTGTGGAGAATCTGGGTTTTAACCCTGCTTCTTCTTGACTGCTAAATGGGTCACCTTAGACTAGGAGACTGGCATCCCAGTCCTGATACAATACATACTATAGGTGTACTCTTTTCAGACACTGCATGCTGACCATGATGACCAGAACTTTCTGGAACCATCAAACGTGTCCACGTTTAGTTGACACTTGATCTAGTCTAATTGGCAACAATGGCTAACGTTAATAATAAGAGCAAAAAGGAAAGGACAACCAGCCCCAGTGGCCTAATGGATAAGGCACTGGCCTCCTAAGCCAGGGATTGTGGGTTCGAGTCCCATCTGGGGTGTTGGTGAGCAGAGTGGCGCAGCAGAAGCGTGCTGGGCCCATAACCCAGAGGTCGATGGATCGAAACCATCCTCTGCTAAGAAACCTTTAGGTGGTTTGGACCAGGTCAGTTTGGCTGAGTGTTGCTGGAAAGGGTTGAAGGACCAAATGAGAAACAACATATGTCGGGCTGCTACAGCATCCATTTCGTGGTCTGTGCTTTAAATGTCATTCCTTAAAGACATTACCCAGCTAAACAATGCAAATTACATTATACACCAAGCTTCATAAAACTACAAGCAGTCTCCAGATTACGAACAACATCCGTTCCCTAAGTCTATCTTTAAGTTGAATTTGTAGGAGCATGTACATACAGTGCTTATTTAGCGTCAGTCATGCAAATGTTTGTTTTCCACATTTATCTTTATACCTTTGATCCACAATGACCAATAGGCATTATTAGGTGGTTCCATGGTGTAATGGTTAGCACTCTGAACCCAGCAATCTGAGTCCAAATCTAGGTGAGACCTTTTCCAACTTTCCTGCCGTGTCTTGTTGTGCTATTCCACCTGTGGAGAATCTGGGTTTTAACCCTGCTTCTTCTTGACTGCTAAATGGGTCACCTTAGACTAGGAGACTGGCATCCCAGTCCTGATACAATACATACTATAGGTGTACTCTTTTCAGACACTGCATGCTGACCACGATGACCAGAACTTTCTGGAACCATCAAACGTGTCCACGTTTAGTTGACACTTGATCTAGTCTAATTGGCAACAATGGCTAACGTTAATAATAAGAGCAAAAAGGAAAGGACAACCAGCCCCAGTGGCCTAATGGATAAGGCACTGGCCTCCTAAGCCAGGGATTGTGGGTTCGAGTCCCATCTGGGGTGTTGGTGAGCAGAGTGGCGCAGCGGAAGCGTGCTGGGCCCATAACCCAGAGGTCGATGGATCGAAACCATCCTCTGCTAAGAAACCTTTAGTTGGTTTGGACCAGGTCAGTATTGCTGGAAAGGGTTGAAGCACCGACTGAGAAACAACACAGCATCCTGATACAGCATCCGCTTTGTGGTCTGTGCTTCAAGTGAGTAAGACAGGCCTGTGCAGAGGTTTGGGTGGTGATGGAACGGCACAAGAGGAACAAAGAACCAAACATGCCCTCTATTCTTCACAGTCCTACGAGAAAAAATCAGGTCACCTCATTCCACAGACAAGTTCAGATGCTCTTGCCTGACAGTCACAGAGCACAGAAAGGCATTTAATTACTGCTCCGAGCCCAAACGAGCCCACGAGCCCAAACTTTTCTGAAAGCTGCCTTCGGGGGCTGATGCCTGATACAGGCTCCACTTCATTTAAAGACAGTCACACTGACAAGGATGGGATAAGCACAGTGGATCAGCAGTCCATGCCCTGACCCACTCGGACAACTCATCTTATCAGAGCCACTGCCCTCAGCTGCGTCCCGCAAGACATGACAACTGCAATATCTGAGCCTTTAGCTAAACCTATAAGCTCTGGCCTCTTACCTTGTCAATCCTGAAGTTTGTCCATCACAACCGTACCTTTGAGGATGATGCCCATGGATGATGGATTCAGATACAGGGACATAGGATTGTGCCCTCCTTCTGAACTCTGAACAATGAAAATCCCAGTGGCGGCGTGGCAGTAAGACTGCTCTACATGAATGTCCTGAAAAATGCCAAACCCTCTGTCAAACCATTTCTCACATTTCACTGCAATCTTCATAAATGATATGGAACGTATTAAATTGATAGAAAAAGATATGTACAAAGCTAACAATGCGAGAGTCAAAAAAGATTAGGAGGATGCCCTCTAATTTCTCTTGGAAAGTCCTGTAAGAACCAAGTGAAGTACCTGAGGACCGGTCTTCATTTAGAGGATAAGGACACATTGCCTTGGTCTTGTCTGCATTTAGCTGAACCTGGACACGCATGAATAGAGAATGTCATTCCTCAAGGACATTACCCAATCAAACAATCCAAATTAAGCTATACACCAAGCTTCATAAAACTACAAGCAGTCCTCGGGGAACAAACAAGATCCGTTCCCTAAGTCTGCCTTTAAGTCAAATTTGTAGGAACATGTACATACGGTGCTTACTTAACGTCGGTTACTCAAATGTTTGTCTTGGTATAATGGCAGACGGCGTTCTCCTTCCTCGACCAGACGAACCGCTGAAGCCACGCAATGTTTTCATGAGCGTCACAAAGTAGTGTGTGCATTCGTTATTACAAACCATTGTATTTCATTTACATTTTTAATATAATAGACTTTTTTGACAGTCCACTGGTAACCCAGGAACTGCCTGTATACACTATAAATACATATTTACATAGGTACCACTTTACAATAAAACTACCCTTATAAAGGATTCATAAATGGCTTACGATTAGCTTATTAATTAGGTTGTAAACACTATAAATCATTAATTAACAGTTATAAGCTAGTTGTAGCACAGTTTTCATATACTGATGTGGGCTCACTATTTGGCAAGATCATGTTACTGCTGCACTTTTCATCCATCTGTTCTGTTAAATCTCAGATCTTGCTAGTTGCTTAGCTCACTTTACGTAGTCTCTTCATCAGAGAGCACGTTAAAAAGTCTGCTTCATCTCATTTTTATGATCACTGGTTTACTAGTTACTAACTGGAAAAAAGAGAGCCTTACTGTAGAGTGTAAATCACATCACCATTTACTAATGAGCTTCTGGGTTTTCTCCAGAGTGATGACACTGCCTCTTACTTTGCAACAGCACAAACCAGGAGGTAACATATATAACATGCTGATACGGTAGGAGGAAAGTACATCATTCACACAGACAATTACATTTACGGTACACAGATAACAATAACCTGTCAGAAGAATTAACAACACAACACAAAGACTACATGACGAACAATACACATACACTTCTATGGGAAACATAAACTGAACAAAAGCGAAACTGGGGTTAAACAACAGTCCATTGCCCCAAGGCATGCTGGGAAGCTCCAGCCATCTGCCCCCCCTCCTCCCCCTAACATGCATCACAACGTTCCACTTTAATATGATAGCATATGTCATATCAAAACCCGTGATAATAATGAGGACTCAAGTATTTACTCAAGTATTTTTCAGGAGGGATATTTTAACTCTACCAAGTGTCTTTTTTTTTTTTTAAGCAAAAGTACTTCTACTTTTACTTTTGTCATCTCTGTAGTTTATTCTGTAACAGCACAAAAATACATGTCACTCTGACATTTTATCTCGCTCTTTTCTCTTCTCTCATTAAGTTTTATTTTTTCTACACTAACTCTCTACTATACTGATAAAAACTTCACTATGTTACTCAATAACTCCTCTTCAAGAAAACATTATCAATTACATTTCATCACCACGTCAGTCTCAAACAGGAAAACACACTCCAGGAAAGCTGTTCAATCTCATACTGATCAGTCATTCCACTCCACATCTGAGCTGATCCTGTGTGAGACTCTACACTGTGACTCTCTTACGTGTACTGTCTGAAGCCGTGTGTGTGGAGACTATATGAGACAACACTGCATCACAAAAACAGAGAGCTAAAAATGAATGTCTCCTTTCACCAGAAAAACAGTTCACCTTTTACTACAGACACACAAATCTGTCTGTTGGACCAGGGGCTGAGAACCCAGATTTGATAACTGTCCTCTCAAGAAAAGACAGCAGAAAGTCTCTATATTTTTTATTACTTTCTCTATCTTACACTAAGGGTAACTTTGCTTTGGCTTCTCTAAAAGTGTTTTCAGGTAAAAAAAAACAAACAAACATATTGTATTAGTGAAAGTGGGAAAGGACAAGAAAAAATGTAACTCACACTTTCATCAAGTAAATTTAGAGAAAATCTGTAATTAGAGTGATGTGATTTCTTATACTTAATGTCTTGGGAGAAAATATAAAAAAAAGCCATCTGCTATATCTCTTTTATCGGCCTAGTTTCACTGTTGTTTGAAGGACAGTAATAATAAAAACCCTCATATCATGAGTAAGAACTTAGAGAACACAAGGTGTAAATGTTCACTGCACTTTTTCACGTACAAATTCATAGAATCTTCACTTATTTGGGTATGCTGACACATGATTCAGTATGTGAAACTCATCAAAATTTTAAGAAATTCCCAAAGAGTAAATCAAATCCTTGGATAGGACTTGAATCACAACTAAGTCTTACAGTCGTGTACTAAAACTGACACAACAAACTGATGATAGTGCTCCATCATTTATTGTTCCAAAATAAAAGGGGAAATTAAAGGATGAATGTATGATGATGTGGACAGAAGGAAGAAAAAGAATGCAGAATGAAGGACTGAAGAGAGCTGGTAACGAGGGAGGGCGTCTATGAAATCGTAGAAAATGTTCATTTAGACACCCCGCCTTCTGCCAGATCAGCTCGTATCGCTCTGTGATTGGCTGGAGTTTGGACGCAGAGCACAAGCTGGTCATAAATCTGCTGAAGTGTCCGTCGGTCCTGAGGGGACACACGTGAGTTACAATACTGATAAATATGCAAATTCAGTTCTAAAACACTGGTTATTGTCTTAAAACAGCATTTTTCAGATCCACTTGTAAAGATCCACAGGACAAAAATTCATTAACCCATCACTAATGCACCTGATACAACTGGTCTACCAGTCAGCACCCTCTAAATGATGTAAAGGAGGAACATTCACATGGACATGGGCTACATTAGACATGTGCCATTCAGTGGGTCCTCAGGCCTGGGTTTGAAAAGGAAGAAGCTTGAATACTCCTACTCCTGAATAAAGAGGCCAGTCTGCTCAGAACCACTTACAGTCAAACTGGTGAAGTTCTGCTTCTGCTGATCCATCATTAGCATCTGAGGATTAAAGAGAAAGATGGAGAGATCATAAGAAAGAGCAAAATCCTGGTGTACTGTACATAAGAGAAATATTCCAATGTTAACTCTCATGGAGAGAAGGCTCCTCACACTTACAGTAAAAGCTTCAAAAAGGCCAGAGAGTCTCAGAGGAAAATCCTGGATTCCAAGGCTTTGGGAATACAGACTGTAACCAACCAACAAACAAAACAGTTTAAAACTTTCCCCTTGATTAAATCCACTTGTCACTTGATGTATCACAAAGGTGATGTGTACCACATATATATAGACCGAGGTTGAAGTTGTTGTTTTTTTTTTAAATTTCACACATTACTTTTAACAACAACTGCAGAGGACAAGGGAAAACTCACCATATGGAAGGCACCTCTATGGCCTCAACTGGTACATGTGCAAAGATCTGCTGAGAAAAAACATCATTTGGTTACAAATGAGACGAAACACTCAGAGCATTGTAAGAATCTAACGACCATAGCAAAACCATAGCAAAAACTGTTTTGAAGCAGACATGTTAGTTCCGACCAATGGAAAGAGAAGCTTTTTTACCTGAGGGCCAGCAGCACCTGTGAAATCTCTTGAATCAGGGCCTAGGGATGGACCTGTGGGGGAACCTGGGGCAAATGCTGGGGGCTGAGTTGGGGCAATTCCATGGGCTGGTCCACAGCCAAATCCCAAGGACAGTCTGTGAGAGAACCCTGGGATTGATTTGTGGAAAACCATGGGGGTGGTCCAGGAGCAAATCCAGCTTGTGGTCCAGGGACATATCCAGCGGTATTAGCTTCCACTGCTATGCTGATGACACACAGTTGTATGTCTCAGCGAAGCCAGACGAGAGACACCAACTTAACAAAATTGAGGAATGTCTAAAGGATATTAGGCACTGGATGCTTACGAATTTCCTCTCACTCAACACTGAAAAAACAGAAGTACTTGTACTAGGATCACATGCAGCTAGGAGTAAGCTTTCCGACCACATAGTTACTCTGGATGGCCTTTCTCTTTCATTAGGTGCAGCAGTAAAAGATCTTGGTGTAATTATTGACCCCAGTCTTTCATTTGAAGCTCATGTAGATAATATTACCAGGATAGCCTTCTTTCATCTTAGAAATATTAACAAGATAAGAAATGCATTGTCATTTCAAGATGCTGAAAAATTGGTTCATGCTTTCATTACCTCTAGATTAGACTACTGTAATGCCTTACTGTCTGGATGCTCTACTAGGTGTATAAATAAGCTACAGTTAGTTCAGAATGCAGCAGCCAGAGTTCTTACTAGAACCAAAAAATATGATCACATCACCCCTATCTTATCCACACTGCACTGGCTCCCAGTCAAATCTCGTATTGATTATAAAATCTTACTATTAACATATAGAGCATTAAATGGTCTTGCGCCACAGTACCTGCGCGAACTCCTGGTCTTTTATGATCCACCACGCCTACTTAGATCAAAAGGTGCAGGCTATTTGTTGGTACCTCGAGTTATGATGGCTACAGCAGGGGGCAGAGCCTTCTCTTACAGAGCCCCACAGTTATGGAATAGCCTCCCAATTAATGTTCGAGACTCAGACACAGTCTCTATGTTTAAGTCAAGGCTGAAAACTTATCTGTTTAGCCAAGCCTTTTGCTAATAGCTCTTTACTAGGCAAAGGAGCAGATCTGGAGGGTTCTCGGGCATAGATTGTTTGGTGAACTGGGATGTTTGGATGCTGTCGCCCCCCCACTTTAACATGTTCACTCAGGTTTGTTGACTGTGGAGTGGGTGGCCGCCTTGTGTCCCAGAGTGCCATCATGTCCATATTACCTTCTAGCTCTCCCTTTTAGCTATGCTGTACTAGTTAGTCTTGCTGGAGTCCCTGCCTGCACTCGGCACACGATGTATATTTACCTCAACCATTATGTGGAAATGAACATCTAACAATGTCCCTCTCTCTCTCTCTCTCTCTCTCTCTCTCTCTCTCTCTCTCTCTCTCTCTCTGTCGAGCCACACATGCTACTCCTGAGACACCAGTGATCCTGACTCCTCCCGCCCTGTGGACTGATCCATCCTGGTGTCATCATCTTCCATCCCCCGTCAGCCTCCTGTCTACATCACCATCCCCTTTGTTCATGCCCCAATTTATTTTCAGCTGTAACTGCCCACGTGGTCGGCACCTATTGCACACCTGTCTGACCAAGGAGGGGTCTCCTCTCTCTGTGGTCCTCCTCAAGATTTCTCCCATTTTCCCATTTCCCTCTTGGGTTTTTGGGGAGTTTTTTCTTGCCCGCCATGAGGATTAAGTCAGGGGTTGCCGTCATATTTTGATTTGACTGTTGTGGCCTGTAAAGCCCCTTGAGACTGTAAACAGTGATATTGGGCTCTAAATAAACTTGAACTTGAACTTGAACTTGAATTTGGTGCAAATCCTGGTGGTGGTGGTCGAGGGGTAGATCCGGTGGATGGTCCAGGGTTAAATACAGGAGCTGAATCCGTGGAAATTCCTGGTGGTGGTGAGGGATTAAAACCAGGGGTTGTGCAAGATTAAAGTCCAGGTGGTGGTCCAGGTGGAAATCCCGGGGGTGGACCAGGTGCAAATCCCGGGGGTGGACGAGGTGCAAATCCTGGTTGTGGTCCAGGTGCAAATCCTGGGGGTGGCCTACAGGCAAAGCCAGGGGGTGGTCCAGAGGCGAATCCTGGAGGTGGTCTGGGATTAAATCCAGGGGGTGGTCCGGGATTAAATCCAGGGGGTGGCCTACAGGCAGATCCTGGGGGTGGTCCATACGCAAATCCTGGAGGTGGTCCAGGAGCAAATCCAGGCGGTGGCCCACGGGCAAATCCTGGGGGTGGTCCGGGATTAAATCCTGGAGGTGGTCCAGGGGCAAATCCAGGAGGTGGTCTGGGATTAAATCCAGGGGGTGGTCCGGGATTAAATCCAGGGGGTGGCCTACAGGCAAATCCTGGGGGTGGTCCATGGGCAAATCCTGGAGGTGGTCCAGGAACAAATCCAGGTGGTGGTCCAGGATTAAATCCTGGTGGTGCTCCGGGATTAAATCCTGGAGGTGGTCCGGGATTAAATCCTGGAGGTGGTCCATGGGCAAATCCTGGAGGTGGTCCAGGAACAAATCCAGGTGGTGGTCCAGGATTAAATCCTGGTGGTGCTCCGGGATTAAATCCTGGAGGTGGTCCGGGATTAAATCCTGGAGGTGGTCCAGGGGCAAATCCAGGAGTTGGTCCTGAAGGAAACCCTGGAGGAGGCCTTGGTTCGGTGGGAATTCTGATGGAGTGGGTCTCCTCATGCTCCTCAAACGCCACCACTCCGTCCCGTCCAAATGACATAATGTTGTATGACCTCGTCACCTTTTTCTGCTGTGATACACACCAAACAGACATGATTAAAACACCAGTTTGCATATTAATGGATCACAATAAATTGACTTTTGCATCTGACAGCTGGACAAACTCTTACTTTGAATCCAAAAAACCTTTTGGTGACTGACTTGGCCTCCTGGCGGTAGGATGTCACCCTCAGAATTTGCCCTTGAAAGCGCTAAAACACAAAATACAGACACTCGATGGTCATGACAAACAAAGAGACTGAAAAAGACTGACTTCAGAAGATAATAGACCAACATAAATGAGCCTCAGAATTTACCTTCATGCAAGTGACATCCTGCACTATTGCAAAGCACTCCGGAGGATCCTGGAGAATAAGCATTGAAAACAAACATTGAAGAAGAACAACAAACATATTTCTTACAGTTCAGTGACACAGAGGCCATAGATGAAGACCCTGTGACACTTTCATATGTATAAGTTCACTACCTCTGCATTCAGGGTAAAATACTCCCGCGTTGAGATCCACCAGCGCTGGCTCATAGCTCCTCTGACCAGGTCCAGGTGCTGGTATTTCATCTCACAAAACTGTACAAACACCAGAAAATGTACAAAAAGTAATTAAAACCACTCATGAATATGTGTTTATGAAAGAAAATGAACTCAAATCCGTAAATAACAGTTTTGGAAGCGTACCACTGAATCGTTTAACCGAATGAATCGTGACATCTCGAAACATCGTGCAAGGTCTGTGCTTTCAATTTCGGCGGGGTACTGTTGTCACGGAAACAAAAATAAACAATGAAAACAAGCAGATTAATACGAAGATACATGCCCTTTACCTCCACAAACAGCAAATTTACCAGTGCAACTGTGTACAATAACTTCACTAAGAGTACAAGAAATTCCACCAAACTTACTCCTCTAACATGTTCAAAATGTGGAGCCTGATTCTTCTGTGATGACCATGCTCTCTCTCCTGTGCTGAGGACACATCTGAAAATCTGCAATGTGGGAAAAGAACTTCATTAAACTTTAATGTAGTAAAACACAGACAGTAGTTCACATCTTCTCCGTCAACACTAAAACACCTCCTTCAAATGCTAGTGAGCGGGTAAATATTTTTCACAATATGCAGCACTGGGGATGAGAGCCAGTCCTTGGACTTTGCAAATAACTCTTTTGAAACAAAAAGACTAAAAATCAACAGTTCTGTCTGCTCTACTTGTCCTTTGTTGCAGGGAAAGAGACTGAAATCTTACTGTAACTGGCATCCAGAGTCCACAGTCTAATGGTCTGTAAACAGAAGGAAAGAGTTGTTCCTTCAATGCCCTCTGCACCTATGGAACAAAAGGGCAAATCAGAGGTCTGTTACACTGAGATTCTCCAAAGTTCCTCGCTTCATCATCAAAGATAAATAGATAGAAATACATATAAGTACAGTATACACAAATAAGAGAGAAATGATTTCTCACCATAACAACGACCAATGGATCACAGTGCACAATGTTATAGGGAAACTTCTGCACAGACTCATTCTTTGGATTCTTCTGCTATACAGGAAATATGATCACAAAAGATTAGTCAGACGTTTTGGAACCATAAGACTCCACACACCACAATATATTCATAGATTACTGTATGCACACTCTATACATACTTCAAGATCTCACTTTCTCTCACATTCTCTCAAAATATTCTTTTATGGAAGTGTACATATAGTGATGAAAGCAGTCCCGAAGATAAAACAGACCAATCAGAAGACTCCAACTAGAAGTCAACTCTTAGGAAGTTGGATTAAAGAAACTGATGGAACTGACTGAAATAGAGTGCTCTGTTAAGAAAATGCACAGTATGAACAATATTACTTTGACAGCGACCAAGGGTCCACAGTATCGGGGGCTGTAGACAAAAGGCAACAGTTGCCCGTTCTGAGAATTCAGCTCCTACAGAAGAGAAATGACCATAAAAAAGCCAAATCAGAACATTTTCATTCTGACTCTCCCCAAGGCTATTTCTTTAATCATTAGCCCCAATAACCCAGAATTCTTAAAGGGGAAAAGATGTCTACCTCTGCTTTGGTGACATCACACAGCTCTGCGTCCTTTCCAAAAGTCCGATGTCTCACGGAGTCGTCTGTCAGATCGGTGACACACTCCACAGCGATGGCTAGGCCCACACTCTCTATGGTTACTGATACAAGAGAAACGACCCGTCACTGGAGAATACATTGGTAAAAACAAACGAGCTGTCCTGCAACTCCTGTTCTGGGATTCAATGAGCAAAGAGCAGATTTTTGCACTGAGACAACCTAGCAGTGTTTTCCTTACAAGTTCACAATACAAAAGTACTGAAAATATTGGTCTGAATATTTGAAACCTCTATTTTTAGTTACTTAATAATACAGGAACACTAATTTGTTGGTTCTCATCTCAGTATGAATGTATTTAGCCTGTGTACTTTAAAGAACATTAATACTAATTGTCATTGTCAGATCATTGCTCGTTTTTTGGGGGGGGGGGGGTGCTCACGGCGCACGTGCAAAAACTTAGTAACGGTTGCCACAGCAATGGAAAACCAAGATGGAGCGAAACATAGAACGTTACCATGGCAGCGCATCAATTAAATCACCTTTGTCAAATGAAGAGTACTTTTAGCTAATCTTAAATAGCCTAGTTAATCCAGTTACATATTTTATCTAATGATGCTATTTAAATCCTTTAAATAAGTTTAGATACCCTCGTCAGTTGTCTGGCGTTTAGTCTCCGCCGTTTGCTTTTCCCGGTCACTGCGTCCATCGTCATCCCGCAACCTAGAAAACAAATAAAAAGCTCCCACCGCAGCGGCAGCTAAACTGGCGGTATAAATCACCGGCCGTAGTTTCAGCTGGCCAAAGCGGTTTGTTAAAACGGCAAAGTGAACCTGCATTTGTGATGTTATGTATAAACAGTACACAAAGATCAAAAGTTAAAAATTAATTAAAATTACAAATATGTCGTCTTTTAGATGTTGTCTAAACCTCAAATGTAATTATAAATATGAATGATGTAGCCGCTAATACAGCAAGACGTTCGCTGCTTCCCCGCAGATATCTTTGTGAGCTAACGTAGGTCCTCGGCGAAGATCCGTTGAATTAAGTTATATTTTTGATATATTAAATTGATATTTTTGAAAAGTGTTACTAATCGATCAAATAATTCGTTGTCGGTAGTAAAGTTTCAACGGTGGTTTCAGAGTTGAAGAGTAGCTTGATGTAGGAAGAGAAATATCACAGCTGTCTGATCGCTTTGGTGTCGGTTCACGACTGAGATTCTTTGTCATTTTTTGGCTTTTTGCAGCATTCTGTGGAACGTTCAGTGCATTCTATTTTCGACGGCATAATTCGAAAATGTAATTACGTTTCTCAATGTTTGCTAATGGCTTGTTCTCTGCGCTTAAATTGACGAACAGCAACCTTTCTTTCTCGCGGGCCATGTGCGTTTTCGGGGTGTTCATTTCTTTGCCAAATGAAAGTTGCACAAAGGGTAAAACTAAATAATTAACGTCCTCTTAAAGTAAATCATACAAAAGACAATGCACAGACGCTCTTTAGAATCGGGTTAAGGTGTGTGTAAGCCTGTCAGCTCATTTGTCGATAAGTCGCAATTCATCAATGGCCATGCGACAGGTGATGTGTAGTAAGTCCAGTCCTCTCTAGCGCACTATGGTGTTGCACTAATTCGGTCGGGTCTTTCGTTTTCATCGTTTCATACATTTCAGCCGACGACGAGTATTTTCAAGAGGTTTTAATTGGCCTTGAAGTGGATTTCTTTTCTGAAACACGTGGCCTTCCCAATCGCATAGATTCTTTCTTTTAAAATGTCGATCGCCAGACACAGTGCCATTACAAATACGCGAGTATTTCTTTCTCATGACAAATTAGCACATATTTAATTATATACCGCCTCATTTGCAAATTTAAACATAAATTTTCAGAAAACTTGTAATATTAAAAATAGTAGGCTATAAGTAATCAGCTGAGGAAGTTCCATGGTGACATCTATTAGTTAAAATGTTTACCTTATTCACCTGTAGAGTCTCGCCTTAAAGCCAAATGAAATATACAGGAACATGGGATAAGACGTCCTCCTTAAGAGAAATGTCCGAGAAATACAGAAAGAGAAAGAGAAATTTTTCTCATTTTCAGTTACAAAAATAGGTATATGTATAAAGCATGTATGTTAATGTCCTACTTCACCACTTTCTCACTCAAACGTATTCTTTTGCTGTAAAATCGTTTTGTTGTTGTTGTTGTTGTTGTTTGGGTTTCTTTATTTGTTCTGAGGTTTTTTTGTTTTGTTTTCTAGGTAAAGTAAGTAATACACACTTGCTTAAACCTGCTAGTTTATGCTTATAGCACTGATTAGGCTATGTCAAGTTCTTATCAAATATAATTCACTGTTTTTCATGCCAAATATTTCACAGGAACCAGTTTCAATCTACTGACTTATAACATTACTCTGTAAATGCAAACATCATACATAACAAGGACAGGCAGTGATGCAAATACATAACGAGGACAGGCAGTGATGCAAATCAAGTCTTTATTTATTTATGTGAAAGTTTTAACAAAAACATGATGAAAATCTACAACAGCCTCCGGTGGGGAGATTTGTCACAAATACAAACAAACATGTATTGTTAACAGGGATGGATAAAGTAAAAGTAGAAGTACTCTTCTGCGATGGACTGGCGACCTGTCCAGGGTGTTTCCCTGCCTTCTGCCCAATGAATGCTGGGATAGGCTCCAACACCCCCATGACCCTACTTAGATAATGAGTGAGTGAGTGAGTGAGTGAGTAGAAGTACTCTTGCAAAAAAAAGTACTCTAAGTAGAGTTAAAGTGACAACTGTTTTTGTAAATTGCAAATGAGTGACTGTTTTACTCTTACTTAAGTATTTTTCAGGAAGGATACTTTAACTCTACTTAGAACACATTTTTTTTTAGCAAGAGTACTTCTACTTTTACTTTATCCACCCTTGATTATTATGGACAGAATCTATGTATCCCTCAATCCAAGTTCAGAGCATGCTCTCAATACTTCATCTCTCATGGCCTCTAATGCCCTCTACTGGCCAATTCAATGTAATTGAAGTTAACTGTATTTGGGGACAAAAATGAATGTCTGCAGCTGATGCTAAACATTAATTTCACTGCCATTAAGGAGAATGGATACCATAGCGAGCATGAATTCACGTGTTTTATATTTGTGTGTGTGTGTTTAATATAATTACACATCACAGTTAGGGGTTTGAGAATGTTTATGTCTTGATAGGAATGCTCAAAATGAAAATAGATTATTTAAGTGTACCATCGAGGACAAGATATTACCAAATGCTATGTTACTTTAGAGGTCAGAGAGATGACAGAGGTCTGTCTGTGTACAAAGAACAGAACACTGCTACACAGCACACACTGGGACAGAGGGGCAGTTTTACAAACAGTCTGTTATAACACACTGCATCCAGTCAACAGTGGCCCTTTGGTCAGAATCTGACTGTTGATGAGCAGGATAGAGGTAGAGACGGGCTACAAACTATAGTAGACACCTATATAGTTTACCCATATGGTAGACAAACCTCATAAAGTGAGTGTATGCCCAAGGAAGGTGTATCTAATAAAGTGGATGGTGATCGTATACTTGCATTTACATTTATTCATTTAGCAGATGCTATTATCAGAAGTAACCTCCAAAACAGGCAGGTAACAAATCAAATATGGCCGTGTATTGGATGGTATATTGTATATTGTCTGTACTGTACACTGTGTTGTGTTGAATATTCTTATTATATTCTCATGCTACTGTTGATTAAGTTATACATTGTGTATTGCACATTGTGTTGACTACAGGCAGGGAAAACCAGCATGAATAAGAATTCCAAACTGTATGATATTACAAATAAAATTCTTGCATATTTAATCTTGCAATTAGCATGAGTTCACATAGAAAACTTCATAGTGAATTTTCTGTTATGATGATGTTAATGTGTGATGCCAGTGAATTTATCATTTCTTACAATATATGAAAAAACATGTTACTAAAAAAACAAACAAACTATGATTTTGGAATTGACAATTTTGTGCTTTTGAATGTTAGACATGAAAAGTCTGATTAAATAATCAAAACTACAGCGTGTTTTTCCCCAAATATTTTTGGCATATATATATATATATATATATATGTATATATATATATATATATATCCTAAAATGAAATAATTTGTTTTTGCACATTTATCTTTATACCTTTATTCCACAATGACCAACATGTGCGCTTAGGTGGTTCCGTGGTGTAACAGTTAGTACTCTGAACTCTAAATCCAGCAATCCAAGTTTAAATTTCGGTGGGACCTTTTCTGACTTTCCTGCCACGTCTTGTTGTGCTATTCAACCTGTGGAAAATCTGTTTTTTGACCCTGCTTCTTCTTGAATGCTAAATGGATCACCTTACACTAGGAGACTGGCATCCCAGTCCTAATACAATACATACTATAGGTGTACTCTTTTCAGACACTGCATGCTGACCACGATGACCAGAACTTTCTGGAACCATCAAACGTGTCCACGTTTAGTTGACACTTGATCTAGTCTAATTGGCAACAATGGCTAACGTTAATAATAAGAGCAAAAAGGAAAGGACAACCAGCCCCAGTGGCCTAATGGATAAGGCACTGGCCTCCTAAGCCAGGGATTGTGGGTTCGAGTCCCATCTGGGGTGTTGGCGAGCAGAGTGGCGCAGCGGAAGCGTGCTGGGCCCATAACCCAGAGGTCGATGGATCGAAACCATCCTCTGCTAAGCATCCTTTAGCTGGTTTGGACCAGGTCAGTATTGCTGGAAAGGGTCGAAACAACACATATTAGGCTGATACAGCATCCGCTTTGTGGTCTGTGCTTCAAGTGAGTAAGACAGGCCTGTGCAGAGGTTTGGGTGGTGATGGAACGGCGCAAGAGGAACAAAGAACCGAACATGCCCTCTATTCTTCGCAGTCCCACGAGAAAATTCAGATCACCTCATTCCACACACAAGTTCAGATGCTCTTGCCTGACAGTCACAGAGCACAGAAAGGCATTTAATTACTGCTCCCCACGAGCCCAAACTTTTCTGAAAGCTGCCTTCGGGGGCTGATGCCTGATACAGGCTCCACTTCATTTAAAGACAGTCACACTGACAAGGATGGGATAAGCACAGTGGATCAGCAGTCCATGCCCTGACCCACTCGGACAACTCATCTTATCAGAGCCACTGCCCTCAGCTGCGTCCCGCAAGACATGACAACTGCAATATCTGAGCCTTTAGCTAAACTTATAAGCTCTGGCCTCTTACCTTGTCAATCCTGAAGTTTGTCCATCACAACCGTACCTTTGAGGATGATGCCCATGGATGATGGATTCAGATACAGGGACATAGGATTGTGCCCTCCTTCTTAACTATGAACAATGAAAATCCCAGTGGTGACATGTGAAGATATGTACAAAGCTAACGATGCGAGAGTCAAAAAAGATTAGGAGGATGCCGTCTAATTTCTCTTGGAAAGTCCTGTAAGAACCAAGTGAAGTACCTGAGGACTGGTCTTCATTTAGAAGATAAGGACACATTGCCTTGGTCTTGTCTGCATTTAGCTGAACCTGGACACGCATGAATAGAGAATGTCATTCCTTAAAAACATTATCCAATCAAACAATGCAAATTAAGTTATACACCAATCTTCATAAAACTACAAGCAGTCCCCGGGTTACGAACAACATCCGTTCCCTAAGTCTGTCTTTAAGTCGAATCTGTAGGAACATGTACATACGGTGCTTATTTAGCATCAGTTACTCAAATGTTTGTCTTGGTATAATGGCAGACGGCGTTCTCCTTCCTCGACCAGACGAACCGCTGAAGCCACGCAATGTTTTCATGAGCGTCACAAAGTAGTGTGTGCATTCGTTATTACAAACCATTGTATTTCATTTATATTTTTAATATAATAGACTTTTTTGACAGTCCACTGGTAACCCAGGAACTGCCTGTATACACTATAAATACATATTTACATAGGTACCCCTTTACAATAAGACTACCCTTATAAAGGATTCATAAATGGCTTACGATTAGCTTATTAATTAGGTTGTAAACACTTTATAAATCATTCATGAACAATTATAAGCGAGTTGTAACACAGTTTTCATATATTAATGTGGGCTCACTATTTGGCAAGATCATGTTCCTGCAGCACTTTTCATCCATCTATTCTGATAAATCTCAGATCTTGCTAGTTGCTTAGCTTACTTCATGTAGTCCCTTTATCAGTGAGCATGTTAAACTGTCAGCTTCATCTCGTTTTTATGACCATTTATTTATTAGTTACCAGCTGGAAAAAAGAGAGCCTTACTGTAGAGTGTAAATCACATCACCATTTACTAATGAGCTTCTGGGTTTTCTCCAGAGTGATGACACTGCCTTTTACTTTGCAACAGCACAAACCAGGAAGTAACATACATAACATGCTAATACAATAGGAGGAAAGTACATCATTCACGCAGACAATTACATTTACGGTACGCAGATAACATTAACCTGTCAGAAGAATTAACAACACAACACAAAGACTACATGACGAACAATACACATACACTTCTATGGGAAACATAAACTGAACAATAGCAAACTGGGGTTAAACAGTCCAGCGCCCCAAAGCATGCTGGGTAGCTCCACCCATCTGCCCCCCCCCAACATGCATCACAATGTACCACTTTAATATGATAGCATATGTCATATCAAAACCCGTGATAATAATGAGGACTCAAGTATTTACTCAAGTATTTTTCAGGAGGGATATTTTAACTCTACCAAGTGTCATTTTTTTTTTTAAGCAAAAGTACTTCTACTTTTACTTTTGTCATCTCTGTAGTTTATTCTGTAACAGCATAAAAATACACGTCACTCTGACATTTTATCTCGCTCTTTTCTCTTCTCTCATTAAGTTTTATTTTTTCTACACAAACTCTCTATTATACTGACAAGAACTTCACTATGTTACTCAATAACTCCTCTTAAAGGTATAGTGGCAAATTATCTCAATGCAACGGCATGAATAATAATGTAAAAAAAAGTCTATAGCATCCTGGAAGGGACACAAAATTATGGAGGAGTATCACATTTACATTTTCGGCTCTACATGCATCAGCTGCGGTCCACAAAACTAAAAAAAAAAATCCCATTTAATTATTGATGTTAAACTCGTGAATAATCGAATCTGTGAAAGTTAAACCCACGAATGTGTTGGGCTGACTATAATAAGAAAAAATTGATCATTGTCTTCATCAGGTTATTTCAAGAAAACATTATCAATTACATTTCATCACCACGTCAGTCTCAAACAGGAAAACACACTCCAGTAAAGCTGTTCAATCTCATACTGATCAGTCATTCCACTCCACATCTGAGCTGATCCTGTGTGAGACTGTACACTGTGACTCTCTTATGTGTACTGTCTGAAGCCGTGTGGGGAGAGTATATGAGACAAAACTGCATCACAAAAACAGAGAGCTAAAAATGAATGTCTCCTTTCACCAGGAAAACAGTTCACCTTTTACTACAGACACACAAATCTGTCTCTTGGACCAGGGGCTGAGAACCCAGATTTGATAACTGTCCTCTCAAGAAAAGACAGCAGAAAGTCTCTATATTTTTTATTACTTTCTCTATCTTACACTAAGGGTAACTTTGCTTTGGCTTCTCTAAAAGTGTTTTCAGGTAAAAAAAACAAAAAAAAAAAACATATTGTATTAGTGAAAGTGGGAAAGGACAAGAAAAAATGTAACTCACACTTTCATCAAGTAAATTTAGAGAAAATCTGTAATTAGAGTGATGTGATTTCTTATACTTAATGTCTTGGGGGAAAATATAAAAAAAAGCCATCTGCTATATCTCTTTTATCGGCCTAGTTTCACTGTTGTTTGAAGAACAGTAATAAAAAAAACCCCTCATACCGTGAGTAAGAACTTAGAGAACACAAGGTGTAAATGTTCACTGCACTTTTTCACGTACAAATTCATAGAATCTTCACTTATTTGGGTATGCTGACACATGATTCAGTATGTGAAACTCATCAAAATTTTAAGAAATTCCCAAAGAGTAAATCAAATCCTTGGATAGGACTTGAATCACAACTAAGTCTTACAGTCGTGTACTAAAACTGACACAACAAACTGATGATAGTGCTCCATCATTTATTGTTCCAAAATAAAAGGGGAAATTAAAGGATGAATGTATGATGATGTGGACAGAAGGAAGAAAAAGAATGCAGAATGAAGGACTGAAGAGAGCTGGTAACGAGGGAGGGCGTCTATGAAATCGTAGAAAATGTTCATTTAGACACCCCGCCTTCTGCCAGATCAGCTCGTATCGCTCTATGATTGGCTGGAGTTTGGACGCAGAGCACAAGCTGGTCATAAATCTGCTGAAGTGTCCGTCGGTCCTGAGGGGACACACGTGAGTTACAATACTGATAAATATGCAAATTCAGTTCTAAAACACTGGTTATTGTCTTAAAACAGCATTTTTCAGATCCACTTGTGAAGATCCACAGGACAAAAATTCATTAACCCATCACTAATGCACCTGATAGAACTGGTCTAGCAGTCAGCACCCTCTAAATGATGTAAAGGAGGAACATTCACATGGACATGGGCTACATTGGACATGTGCTATTCAGTGGGTCCTCAGGCCTGGGTTTGAAAAGGAAGGAGCTTGAATACTCCTACTCCTGAATAAAGAGACTAGTCTGCTCAGAACCACTTACAGTCAAACTGGCAAAGTTCTGCTTCTGCTGATCCATCGTTAGCATCTGAGGATTAAAGAGAAAGATGGAGATATCATAAGACAGAGCAAAATCCTGGTGTGCTGCACATAAGAGAAATATTCCAATGTTAACTCTCATGGAGAGAAGGCTCCTCACACTTACAGTAAAAGCTTCAAAAAGGCCAGAGAGTCTCAGAGGAAAATCCTGGATTCCAAGGCTTTGGGAATACAGACTGTAACCAACCAACAAACAAAACAGTTGAAAACTTTCCCCTTGATTAAATCCACTTGTCACTTGATGTATCACAAAGGTGATGTGTACCATATATATATAGACCGAGGTTGAAGTTGTTTTTTTTTTTTTAAATTTCACACATTACTTTTAACAACAACTGCAGAGGACAAGGGAAAACTCACCATATGGAAGGCTCCTCTATGGCCTCAACTGGTACATGTGCAAAGATCTGCTGAGAAAAAACACCATTTGGTTACAAATGAGATGAAACACTCAGAACATTGTAAGAATCTAACAACCATAGCAAAACCATAGCAAAAACTGTTTTGGAGCAGACATGTTAGTTCCGACCAATGGAAAGAGAAGCTTTTTTACCTGAGGGCCAGCAGCACCTGTGAAATCTCTTGAATCAGGGCCTAGGGATGGACCTGTGGGGGAACCTGGGGCAAATGCTGGGGGCTGAGTTGGGGCAATTCCAGGGGCTGGTCCACAGCCAAATCCCAAGGACAGTCTGTGAGAGAACCCTGGGATTGATTTGTGGAAAACCATGGGGGTGGTCCAGGAGCAAATCCAGCTTGTGGTCCAGGGACATATCCAGTGGTTGAATTTGGTGCAAATCCTGGTGGTGGTGGTCGAGGGGTAGATCCAGAGGGTGGTCCTGGGTAAAATACAGGAGCTGAATCCGTGGAAATTCCTGGTGGTGGTGAGGGATTAAAACCAGGGGTTGTGCAAGATTAAAGTCCAGGTGGTGGTCCAGGTGCAAATCCCGGGGGTGGACCAGGTGCAAATCCCGGGGGTGGTCCAGGTGCAAATCCTGGGGGTGGCCTACAGGCAAAGCCAGGGGGTGGTCCAGAGGCGAATCCTGGAGGCTGTCTGGGATTAATTCCAGGGGGTGGTCCGGGATTAAATCCAGGGGGTGGCCTACAGGCAGATCCTGGGGGTGGTCCATAGGCAAATCCTGGAGGTGCTCCAGGAGCAAATCCAGGCGGTGGCCCACGGGCAAATCCTGGAGGTGGTCCGTGGGCAAATCCTGGGGGTGGTCCGGGATTAAATCCTGGAGGTGGTCCAGGGGCAAATCCTGGGGGTGGTCCGGGATTAAATCCTGGGGGTGGTCCATGGGCAAATCCTGGAGGTGGTCCAGGAACAAATCCAGGCGGTGGTCCAGGATTAAATCCTGGTGGTGCTCCGGGATTAAATCCTGGAGGTGGTCCGGGATTAAATCCTGGAGGTGGTCCAGGGGCAAATCCAGGAGTTGGTCCTGAAGGAAACCCTGGAGGAGGCCTTGGTTCGGTGGGAATTCTGATGGAGTGGGTCTCCTCATGCTCCTCAGACGCTACCACTCCGTCCCGTCCAAATGACACAATGTTGTATGACCTCGTCACCTCTTTCTGCTGTGATACACACCAAACAGACATGATTAAAACACCAGTTTGCATATTAATGGATCACAATAAATTGACTTTTGCATCTGACAGCTGGACAAACTCTTACTTTGAATCCGAAAAATCTTTTGGTGACTGACTTGGCCTCCTGGCGGTAGGATGTCACCCTCAGAATTTGCCCTTGAAAGCGCTAAAACACAAAATACAGACACTCGATGGTCATGACAAACAAAGAGACTGAAAAAGACTGACTTCAGAAGATAATAGACCAACATAAATGAGCCTCAGAATTTACCTTCACGCAAGTGACATCCTGCACTATTGCAAAGCACTCCGGAGGATCCTGCAGAATAAGCATTGAAAACAACCATTGAAGAAGAACAACAACCATATTTCTGACAGTTCAGTGACACAGAGTCCATAGATGAAGACCCTGTGACACTTTCATATGTATAAGTTCACTACCTCTGCATTCAGGGTAAAATACTCCCGCGTTGAGATCCACCAGCGCTGGCTCATAGCTCCTCTGACCAGGTCCAGGTGCTGGTATTTCATCTCACAAAACTGTACAAACACCAGAAAATGTACAAAAAGTAATTACAACCACTCATGAATATGTGTTTATGAAAGAAAATGAACTCAAAACCGTAAATAACAGTTTTGGAAGCGTACCACTGAATCGTTTAACCGAATGAATCGTGACATCTCGAAACATCGTGCAAGGTCTGTGCTTTCAATTTCGGCGGGGTACTGTTGTCACGGAAACAAAAATAAACAATGAAAACAAGCAGATTAATACTAAGATACATGCCCTTTACCTCCACAAAAAGCAAATTTACCAGTGCAACTGTGTACAATAACTTCACTAAGAGTACAAGAAATTCCACCAAACTTACTCCTCTAACATGTTCAAAATGTGGAGCCTGATTCTTCTGTGAAGACCATGCTCTCTCTCCTGTGCTGAGGACACATCTGAAAATCTGCAATGTGGGAAAAGAACTTCATTTAACTTTAATGTAGTAAAACACTGACAGTATTTCACATCTTCTCCGTCAACACTAAAACACCTCCTTCAAATACTAGTGAGCGGGTAAATATTTTTCACAATATGCTGCACTGGGGATGAGAGCCAGTCCTTGGACTTTGCAAATAACTCTTTTGAAATAAAAAGACTAAAAATCAACAGTTCTGTCTGCTCTACTTGTCCTTTGTTGCAGGGAAAGAGACTGAAATCTTACTGTAACTGGCATCCAGAGTCCACAGTCTAATGGTCTGTAAACAGAAGGAAAGAGGTGTTCCTTCAATGCCCTCTGCACCTATGGAACAAAAGGGCAAATCAGAGGTCTGTTACACTGAGATTCTCCAGAGTTCCTCGCTTCATCATCAAAGATAAATAGATAGAAATACATATAAGTACAGTATACACAAATAAGAGAGAAATGATTTCTCACCATAACAATGACCAATGGATCACAGTGCACAATGTTATAGGGAAACTTCTGCACAGACTCATTCTTTGGATTCTTCTGCTATACAGGAAATATGATCACAAAAGGTCAGTCAGACGTTTTGGAACCATAAGACTCCACACACCACAATATATTCATAGATTACTGTATGCACACTCTATACATACTTCAAGATCTCACTTTCTCTCACATTCTCTCAAGATATTCTTTTATGGAAGTGTACATATAGTGATGAAAGCAGTCCCAAAGATAAAACAGACCAATCAGAAGACTCCAACTAGAAGTCAACTCTTAGGAAGTTGGATTAAAGAAACTGATGGAACTGATTGAAATAGAGTGCTCTGTTAAGAAAATGCACAGTATGAATAATATTACTTTGACAGCGACCAAGGGTCCACAGTATCGGGGGCTGCAGACAAAAGGCAACAGTTGCCCGTTCTGAGAATTCAGCTCCTACAGAAGAGAAATGACCACAAAAAAGCCAAATCAGAGCATTTTCATTCTGACTCTCCCCAAGGCTATTTCTTTAATCATTAGCCCCAATAACCCAGAATTCTTAAAGGGGAAAAGATGTCTACCTCTGCTCTGGTGACATCACACAGCTCTGTGTCCTTTCCAAAAGTCCGATGTCTCACGGAGTCGTCTGTCAGATCAGTGACACACTCCACAGCGATGGCTAGGCCCACACGCTCTATGGTTACTGATACAAGAGAAAAGACCCGTCACTGGAGAATACATTGGTAAAAACAAACGAGCTGTCCTGCAACTCCTGTTCTGGGATTCAATGAGCAAAGAGCAGATTTTTGCACTGAGAAAACCTGGCAGTGTTTTCCTTACAAGTTCACAATACAAAAGTACTGAAAATATTGGTCTGAATATTTGTAACCTCTATTTTTAGTTACTTAATAATACGGGAACACTAATTTGTTGGTTCTCATCTCAGTATGAATGTATTTAGCCTGTGCACTTTAAAGAACATTAATACTAATTGTCATTGTCAGATCATTGCTTGTTGGGGGAGGGGGGGGGGGCGCACGTGCAAGAACCTAGTAACGGTTGCCACAGCAATGGAAAACCAAGATGGAGCGAAACATACAACGTTACCATGACAGCGCATCAGTTAAATCACCTTTGTCAAATGGAGAGTACTTTTAGCTAATCTTAAATAGCCTAGTTAATCCAGTTACATATTTTATCTAATGATGCTATTTAAATCCTTTCAATAAGTTTAGATACCCTCGTCAGTTGTCTGGCGTTTAGTCTCCGCCGTTTGCTTTTCCCGGTCACTGCGTCCATCGTCATCCCGCAACCTAGAAAATAAATAAAAAGCTCCCACCGCAGCGGCAGCTAAACTGGCGGTGTAAATCACCGGCCGTAGTTTCAGCTGGCCAAAGCGGTTTGTTAAAACGGCAAAGTGAACCTGCATTTGTGATGTTTATCAAATAAACAGTACACAAAGATCAAAAGTTAAAAATTAATTAAAATTACAAATATGTCGTCTTTTAGATGTTGTCTAAACCTCAAATATAATTGTAAATATGAATGATGTAGCCGCTAATACAGCAAGACGTTCGTTGCTTCCCCGCAGATAGCTTTGTGAGCTAACGTAGGTCCTCGGCGAAGATCCGTTGAATTAAGTTATATTTTTGATATATTAAGTTGATATTTTTGAAAAGTGTTACTAATCGATCAAATAATTCGTTGTCGGTAGTAAAGTTTCAACGGTGGTTTCAGAGTTGAAGAGTAGCTCGATGTAGGAAGAGAAATATCACAGCTGTCTGATCGCTCTAGTGTCGGTTCACGACTGACATTCTTTGTCATTTTTTGACTTTTTGCAGCATTCTGTGGAACCTTCAGTGCATTCTATTTTCGACGGAATAATTCGCTCCGGTTTTAAATGTAATTACGTTTCTCAATGTTTGCTAATGGCTTGTTCTCTGCGCTTAAATTGACGAACAGCAACCTTTCTTTCTCGCGGGCCATGTGCGTTTTCGGGGTGTTCATTTCTTTGCCAAATGAAAGTTGCACAAAGGGTAAAACTAAATAATTAACGTATTCTTAAAGTAAATCATACAAAAGACAATGCACAGACGCTCTTTAGATTCGGGTTAAGGTGTGTGTAAGCCTGTCAGCTCATTTGTCGATAAGTCGCGATTCATCAATGGCCATGCGACAGGTGATGTGTAGTCAGTCCAGTCTTCTCTAGCGCACTATGGTGTTGCACTAATTCGGTCGGGTCTTTCGTTTTCATCGTTTCATACATTTCAGCAGACGATGAGTATTTTCAAGATGTTTTAATTTGCCTTGAACTACATTTCTTTTCCGAAACACGCGGCTTTCCCAATCGCATAGACTTTTTCTTTTAAAACGTTGATCGCCAGACACAATGACATCACAAATACGCGAGTATTTGACAATACAAATACATTACAATGACATTTCTTTCTCATGGCAAATTAGCGCATATTTAATTAGATACCGCCTCATTTGCATAGTTAAACACAAAATTTCAGAAAACTTGTAATACAAAAAAACAAGACAATCGTCTTAATATAAGTAATCAACTGAGGAAGTTTCATGGTGATATCTATTAGTAAATTTTTACCCTATTCACCTGTAGTGTCTCGCCTTAAAACCAAATGAAATATACAGGAACATGGGATAAGACGTCCTCCTTAAGAGAAATGTCAGAGAAATGCAGAAAGAGAGAATAAGAAATCTTCTCATGTTCAGTTACAAAAAAGGTGAATGTATAAAGCATGTGTGTTAATGTCCTACTTTACCACTTTCTCACTCAAAAGTATTCTTTTGCTGTAATATTGTTTTGTTGTTGTTATCAAATATTTCACAGGAACCAATTTTCATTCATTCATCCTTTTTTTTTTCATTCATTATCTAAACCGCTTATCCTGGTTAGGGTCGCGGGATTTTAATCTACTATATTATAACATTACTCTGTAAATGCAAAGATCATACATAACAAGGACAGTCAGTGATGTAAATCAAGTCTTTATTCATGTGAAAGTTTTAACAACAACATGATGCAAATCTACAACAGCACTTAAAATAAAATAAGCTATAGCTTGTGTCAAATGTCAAGCAAACAAACATAAAATTCTCAAAACCAGATCCAGCTGTACTATAAAAAATACATTATCCTGAACAGGTGTGCATTTGGCAATTTCACCTGTAATTTCTTCTTCAGAAGCTAGTGTAACAAGGGTTTGTCATTTTGGTTTTAGGTAATTCTTAAACTGAGTATTACCTGCTGAATGGATTCAAAAGTGTGATGTGTACACTTTGGGTAGTTGATGTGTAATGCATTGGTCAGACCATACAGAAGGCACACAGCTTGTGTGGTCCTGAAGTCTGTCTATCACAACCTTACCTTTGAGGATGATGCCCATGGATGATGGATTCAGATACAGGGATTTAGGATTCCATCCTCCTTCTACACATTGAAATGTGTTAGCAGCACTGCTCTACATCAGTGTCCTAAACAATGACAGGGCCTTACAGAAGATTATGCTATGGCGATCAGTTTGGATCAGTTTTGATTCTACTAACACGTGTTGTTGATTTCATTTTACAAATATCATATGCAAAGAAAACTTGATTTGTGGACCAGAGTAAAATAGTCACTCACTTACACTTTACAAAAACAGTTGTCAGTTCAACTCTACTTAGAGTACTTTTTTTAGCAAGAGTACTTCTGCTTTTAGTACTTTTGCCATCTCTGTTTACAATCAAGTAATCTATGTTGGTCATTCTGACTTCCCAAATCAACAAAATACATTGCACAGCCAGTGTACGCTTTCCCCGTCTTCTTAAACATTATCACGTTATGTACCTTGCGATCTTCACATAAGACTGGCTGCATGTACGGAGTGACATTTTACCAGAACTCAAACGTTAATCCTAAAATAATGTGGACTGGGCTTTCTATGAGCTCCCTCGCTTATGAGCGAGAACATGTTTCTGCTTATTCTTGTCCAGAGTTTATATGGATCAGCTAAAGAGAGGCAGATGAACTGTGGTTTATTTGATAGCATTTCGTAGTGTGACTGATTTTACTAATTGCATTAGTAATGTACAAAGTTAGAGGTGCACTATTTGATAGACTCCCCCACTCCCCCTACCTCGGGCCTCCGGTGGGGAGATTTGTCACAAATACAAACAAACATGTATTGTTAACAGGGATGGATAAAGTAAAAGTAGAAGTACTCTTCTGCGATGGACTGGCGACCTGTCCAGGGTGTTTCCCTGCCTTCTTCCAAATGAATGCTGGGATAGGCTCCAACACCCCCCATGACCCTACTTAGATAATGAGTGAGTGAGTGAGTGAGTAGAAGTACTCTTGCAAAAAAAAAGTACTCTAAGTAGAGTTAAAGTGACAACTGTTTTTGTAACTTGTAAATGAGTGACTGTTTTACTCTTACTTAAGTATTTTTCAGGAAGGATACTTTAACTCTACTTAGAACACATTTTTTTTAGCAAGAGTACTTCTACTTTTACTTTATCCACCCTTGATTATTATGGACAGAATCTATGTATCCCTCAATCCAAGTTCAGAGCATGCTCTCAATACTTCATCTCTCAGGGCCTCTAATGCCCTCTACTGGCCAATTCAATGTAATTGAAGTTAACTGTATTTGGGGACAAAAATGAATGTCTGCAGCTGATGCTAAACATTAATTTCACTGCCATTAAGGAGAATGGATACCATAGCGAGCATGAATTCAAGTGTTTTATGTGTGTGTGTGTGTTTAATATAATTACACATCACAGTTAGGGGTTTGAGAATGTTTATGTCTCGATAGGAATGCTCAAAATGAAAATAGATTATTTAAGTGTACCATCAAGGACAAGATATTACCAAATGCTATGTTACTTTACAGGGTCACAGAGATGACAGAGGTCTGTCTGTGTACAAGGAACAGAACACTGCTACACAGCACACACTGGGACAGAGGGGCAGTTTTATAAACAGTCTGTTATAACACACTGCATCCAGTCAACAGTGGCCCTTTGGTCAGAATCTGACTGTTGATGAGCAGGATAGAGGTAGAGACGGGCTACAAACTATAGTAGACACCTATATAGTTTACCCATATGGTAGACAAACCTCATAAAGTGAGTGTATGCCCAAGGAAGGTGTATCTAATAAAGTGGATGGTGATCGTATACTTGCATTTACATTTATTCATTTAGCAGATGCTATTATCAGAAGTAACCTCCAAAACAAGCAGAATACAAATCAAATATGGCCATTTATTGGATGGTATATTGTATATTGTCTGTACTGTACACTGTGTTGTGTTGAATATTCTTATTATATTCTGATGCTACTGTTGATTAAGTTATACATTGTGTATTGCACATTGTGTTGACTACAGGCAGGGAAAACCAGCATGAATAAGAATTCCAAACTGTATGATATTACAAATAAAATTCTTGCATATGTAATCTTGCAATTAGCATGAGTTCACATAGAAAACTTCATAGTGAATTTTCTGTTATGATGATGTTAATGTGTGATGCCAGTGAATTTATCATTTCTTACAATATACGAAAAAACATGTTACTAAAAAAACAAACAAACTATGATTTTGGAATTGACAATTTTGTGCTTTTGAATGTTAGACATGAAAAGTCTGATTAAATAATCAAAACTACAGCGTGTTTTTCCCCAGATATTTTAGGCATATATATATATATATATCCTAAAATGAAATCATTTGTTTTCCACATTTATCTTTATACCTTTATTCCACAATGACCAACATATGTGCTTAGGTGGTTCCGTGGTGTAACAGTTAAAACTCTAAATCCAGCAATCCAAGTTCAAATCTTGGTGGGACCTTTTCTGACTTTCCTGCCACGTCTTGTTGTGCTATTCAACCTGTGGAAAATCTGTTTTTTGACCCTGCTTCTTCTTGAATGCTAAATGGATCACCTTACACTAGGAGACTGGCATCCCAGTCCTAATACAATACATACTGTAGGTGTACTCTTTTCAGACACTGCATGATGACCACGATGACCAGATCTTTCTGGAACCATCAAACGTGTCCACGTTTAGTTGACACTTGATCTACTGTAATTGGCAACAATGGCTGACGTTAATAATAAGAGCAAAGGGGAGGAGTCAACCAGCCCCAGTGGCCTAATGGATAAGGCACTGGCCTCCTAAGCCAGGGATTGTGGGTTCGAGTCCCATCTGGGGTGTTGGTGAGCAGAGTGGCGCAGCGGAAGCGTGCTGGGCCCATAACCCAGAGGTCGATGGATCGAAACCATCCTCTGCTAAGCATCCTTTAGTTGGTTTGGACCAGGTCAGTATTGCTGGAAAGGGTTGAAGCACCAACTGAGAAACAACACATATTAGGCTGATACAGCATCTGCTTTGTGTTCTGTCCTTCAAGTCAGTAAGACAGGCCTGTGCAGAGGTTTGGGTGGTGATGGAACGGCACAAGAGGAACAAAGAACCAAACATGCCCTCTGCTCTTCGCAGTCCTACGAGAAAATTCAGATCACCTCATTCCACAGACAAGTTCAGATGCTCTTACCTGACAGTCACAGAGCACAGAAAGGCATTTAATTACTGCTCCCCACGAGCCCAAACTTTTCTGAAAGCTGCCTTCGGGGGCTGATGCCTGATACAGGCTCCACTTCATTTAAAGACAGTCACACTGACAAGGATGGGATAAGCACAGTGGATCAGCAGTCCATGCCCTGACCCACTCGGACAACTCATCTTATCAGAGCCACTGCCCTCAGCTGCGTCCCGCAAGACATGACAACTGCAATATCTGAGCCTTTAGCTAAACTTATAAGCTCTGGCCTCTTACCTTGTCAATCCTGAAGTTTGTCCATCACAACCGTACCTTTGAGGATGATGCCCATGGATGATGGATTCAGATACAGGGACATAGGATTGTGCCCTCCTTCTTAACTATGAACAATGAAAATCCCAGTGGTGACATGTGAAGATATGTACAAAGCTAACGATGCGAGAGTCAAAAAAGATTAGGAGGATGCCGTCTAATTTCTCTTGGAAAGTCCTGTAAGAACCAAGTGAAGTACCTGAGGACTGGTCTTCATTTAGAGGATAAGGACACATTGCCTTGGTCTTGTCTGCATTTAGCTGAACCTGGACACGCATGAATAGAGAATGTCATTCCTCAAGGACCTTACCCAATCAAACAATGCAAATTAAGCTATACACCAAGCTTCATAAAACTACAAGCAGTCCTCGGGGAACAAACAAGATCCGTTCCCTAAATCTGCCTTTAAGTCGAATTTGTAGGAACATGTACATACGGTGCTTACTTAGCGTCAGTTACTCAAATGTTTGTCTTGGTATAATGGCAGACGGCGTTCTCCTTCCTCGACCAGACGAACCGCTGAAGCCACGCAATGTTTTCATGAGCGTCACAAAGTGGTGTGTGCATTCGTTATTACAAACCATTGTATTTCATTTATCTTATAGACTTTTTTGACAGTCCATTGGTAACCCAGGAACTGCCTGTATACACTATAAATACATATTTACATAGGTACCACTTTACAATAAAACTACCCTTATAAAGGATTCATAAATGGCTTACGATTAGCTTATTAATTAGGTTGTAAACACTTTATAAATCATTAATTAACAGTTATAAGCAAGTTGTAACACAGTTTTCATATGTTAATGTGGGCTCACTATTTGGCAAGATCATGTTACTGCTGCACTTTTCATCCATCTATTCTGTTAAATCTCAGATCTTGCTAGTTGCTTAGCTTACTTTATGTAGTCCCTTTATCAGTGAGTATGTTAAACTGTCAGCTTCATCTCATTTTTATGACCATTTATTTATTAGTTATCAGCTGGAAAAAAGAGAGCCTTACTGTAAAGTGTAAATTACATCACCATTTACTAATGAGCTTCTGGGTTTTCTCCAGAGTGATGACACTGCCTTTTACTTTGCAACAGCACAAACCAGGAGGCAACATATATAACATGCTGATACGGTAGGAGGAAAGTACATCATTCACACAGACAATTACATTTACGGTACACAGATAACAATAACCTATGAGAAGAATTAACAACACAACACAAAGACTACATGACGAACAATACAAATACACTTCTATGGGAAACATAAACTGAACAATAGCAAACTAGGGTTAAACAGTCCAGCGCCCCAAGGCATGCTGGGTAGCTCCACCCATCTGCCCCCCCCCCCCAACATGCATCACAACGTTCCACTTTAATATGATAGCATATGTCATATCAAAACCCGTGATAATAATGAGGACTCAAGTATTTACTCAAGTATTTTTCAGGAGGGATATTTTAACTCTACCAAGTGTCTTTTTTTTTTTTTTAAGCAAAAGTACTTCTACTTTTACTTTTGTCATCTCTGTAGTTTATTCTGTAACAGCACAAAAATACATGTCACTCTGACATTTTATCTCGCTCTTTTCTCTTCTCTCATTAAGTTTTATTTTTTCTACACAAACTCTCTACTATACTGACAAGAACTTCACTATGTTACTCAATAACTCTTCTTAAAGGTATAGTGGCAAATTATCTCAACGCAACGTGACACGCTGGCGGTGTGGTGCAGGACCCAAGTGCAAAGACACGATGATGATAGTGAAAAACGGATGACTTTACTGGAACTGAAGATCAAAATACATGTGCAGAAAAGGAACAAAAAACCAATAACAAGAAGGTGTAGCATGACTGTTGTGCAAACTAACACAAACAACGATAGACAAAGTACAAGGCAAACACTAGGACTTAAATAGGAGAACTGAACAGGGCAACACAGGATTGGTTGAAACTAAACAAGGTTAATAATGAGACAAACAGGTACAGGTGAGGGGCGGAGACAGACACAGAACAGGAGCACAAAGACATATCCAACTAAAAGTCCAAAATGGCGGTGCAGGTTGTGACACAACGGCATGAATAATAATGTAAAAAAAAGTCTATAGCATCCTGGAAAGGTCACAAAATTATGGGGGAGTATCACATTTACATTTTCGGCTCTACGTGCAGCAGCTGCGGTCCACAAAACTAAAACAAAATCCCATTTAATTATTGATGGTAAACTCGTGAATAATCGAATCTGCGAAAGTCAAACCCACGAATGTGGTGTGCTGACTGTAATAAGAAAAAATTGATCATTGTCTTCATCAGGTTATTTCAAGAAAACATTATCAATTACATTTCATCACCAAGTCAGTCTCAAAAAGGAAAACACACTCCAGTAAAGCTGTTCAATCTCACACTGATCAATCATTCCACTCCACATCTGAGCTGATCCTGTGTGAGACTCTACACTGTGTCTCTCTTATGTGTACTGTCTGAAGCCATGTGTGGAGAGTATATGAGACAACACTGCATCATAAAAGCACACAGCTAAAAATGAATGTCTCCTTTCACCAGGAAAACAGTCCACCTTTTACTACAGACACACAAATCTGTCTGTTGGACCAGGGGCTGAGAACCCAGATTTGATAACTGTCATCTCATACCAAGTAAAGACAGCAAAAGGTCTCTACGTGACACTATATTTTTTTATTACTTTCTCTATCTTACACCAAGGATAACTTTGCTTTGGCTTCTCTGAAAGTTTTTTCAGATAAAAAAAAAAACATATTGTATTAGTGAAAGTGGGAAAGGACAAGAAAAAATGTATCTCACACTTTCATCAAGTAAATTTAGAGAAAATCTGTAATTAGAGTGATGTGATTTCTTATACTTAATGTCTTGGGGGAAAATATAAAAAAAAGCCATCTGCTATATCTCTTTTATCGGCCTAGTTTCCATCAGGATTCTGTCCTCCCTTGTCACATTGAACAATGAAAATCCCAGTGGGGATGTGTTAGTAGCACTGCTCTACATCAGTGTCCTAAACAATGACAGGGCCTTACAGAAGATCATGCCATGGCTATCAGTTTTTTTTCTTTTAAAATGTTGATCGGCAGACACAATGACATCACAAATGTGCAAGTATTTCTTTCTCATGGGGAATAGTAATACAGGTTACTCCCCTTGTCCTAAGGGTCAAAAATGACCCTTCACTAAACTCCTAAAATAAATCAGCTCTAATTTTAAACCCCAAATCTGTTTTGCATGAAGAAACTACCTGTCGTTCAACACAACCTTTATGAATATCTGGGTTTTCCCTCTTCGCAGTGCAGAAAGATTGCATTTAATCAATGGATAGCACTCGTGTTTATTACAACACCTCTGTCATTGAGGGGAGACCTGTACCTGCACAAGAAAGTTTTAGTTTTGTCTGAGTTCAATCAGTAGCACACATAATGTCAACTTCTCATTGTGTGTGTGTGTGTTATAATGATTTTATAACTAAGGGTCAAATTTAGGGTCAAACAGTTCAAAAATGACACTAATACAATCTTTGTATCCTGGTGGTGTTCAGCTTTCATGGAAATATGAACAAAGGCAATGTTTCACTTTTTCTAATTTTGGGGTCACTCTAGGAAAAGCCATCAGATTTCAAATTGAAAACAGATTATTTAGGGGGTTTTCTCTGCTCTTAAACATAGTGGCGTGTCATTTTTGACCCTAAGACAACAAAAGGATTCATTACAAAAATAGCTTTATGTATAAAGCATGTATGTTAATGTCCTATTTAACCACTCTCTCACTCAAAAGTGTTCTTTTGCTGTAATATTGTTTTGTTGTTATTGTTGTTGTTTTTAATAAAAGTAACTACTTCACACTTGCTTACACCTGCTAGTTTATGCTTATAGCACTGGTTACGTCAAGATCTTATCAAATATAACTGACAGCTTCTCATGACAAATATTTCACAGGAGCCAATTTCAATCTACTGACTTATAACATTACTCTTTAAATGCACAGATCATACATAACAAGGACAGGCAGTGAAGTAAACCAAGTTTTTATTTATGTGAAAGCTTTAACAAAAACATGATGCAAATCTACAACAGCACTATCTACAGTCTGTGTCACAAGGGCAAACATTAAGAATGATCTGTACTTATGTTCACATTTAGAGTGTTGAATGTTGATGGGAAACCGTTTCAGGTATTGTGAAAGTGATGCACACCGACCAGAATGACTACATCTGTCTTAATGAAAATATGGTATAGTAGTAATAGTACAATGGAACGTAATGATGTATAATCATAATATTGTGTAATATTATATAGTGTTGCATCAGTACTTCACCTCATAAAGTGCTTCCCCAGATATCCCTTGGACAAACAGGACCAGAGGGTACCTTTACCTTATCCTGGCCTACCAAACTGATAAATACCCAAAACAATCTTTATGTTAATCACAAATCTGACAAGCAACTCAGGGTGACAACAGCATGACTATTTCCCCTGACATGGACTTTACAGTGGCAATCACCAAAACACACAAGGCATTCTCCCTTAAGCACAAAGGAGGAATTGTAAAGTAATGAAAGAAAAGGCAATATTGCCCCTTCATCACCAAATTTGTCACTCATGACAAAGTAGGCATGGTGCAGCTTCCAAAAACACAAAGTATCCCTCACTTCTCACAGCAACAAACTCGTTCGTAATTGTCAGGCTATAACTGGCAAGAAGACTTTTTCTTTGTGTTGCATGGACTAACAAGTGCATCGCCGATGTTGAGATTTAAAACAAAACAAACAAAACACAGTAATAGGAAAAGAAAAGTGAGAACATGCTTCGCTTCCAAATGCAGTGACTGTACCCCCTGTCATGGCTTCTCAGTGGTGGTTGCCAAAATGCACAATGCATTTTCCCAGAATTCCATTGGGTACACAGGAGAACTGTGACCTTTTGCAACAAAGGGGAATGTAGGCCTTTCCTTACCTAAATCAGTCCACAAACGCAAGACAGTAATCAATACAAACTGCTTCCTTCCCTCAGAGTGAAGGAGAATTTGTTCTGAAATAGAGACTTTAGCCTTTGTAGGAGACCTCTTATAGGAGGTTGTAAACTCAAACTGTCATCTAACATGAGACCTACACAATATTGGGAGGATACCCTCTGATTTTCCAAGAAAGACACACAAACACACACACACAAAAAGGACCTGAGAACCAGTCTTCATTTAAAAGATGAGAACACGTCCCTTTAGACTTATCTGCATTTAACATGAACTCCTGCTGACAAAGCTGATCCCAGAAAAAGTTGAATATAACCACAATTCTTCAAAGTCATTTTCTCAACAGAAGCAACACAAAATAAAACATGCCAAACACTGCTCACAATTGTAATAAGATCATGCAGACATAAATCGGGGAAATTAAGCTGGTGAATACACAAAATGCATTTAATATTACCCAAATACATGACAAGCAAAACCTTGTAACCCTCCTGAATGCAAACACTCCCCCTGCTGACAAGGGATACTCAATGCTGGTTGCCAAAACCCACAAGGCAAGCTCCCAGAATTCCTTTGGGCACACAGGGCATTGTACTTCCTGCCCGCTGGGTACTTGATATACTGGGGAAATGAATTGTACATATCACATACATTCACTGTACTTATACTCACACTCATGTGTTTCCGTTTTGCGCGTGTGGTCGTAGTGGTTATGGTGCCAACTGAGATGGCGAAGCGAACTGTACATATCGTATATATTCACTGGACATATTCTCACATTCATGTGTTTCCATCTTGTGTGTGTTATTGTTATGATTTATGGTGCCTTTAAGCTTGCTTTTCTTTCTTTCTTGTGCACTGGAACTGAGCTACCATTCTGTACCAAAACAATTATCACCAACACTGCTGTGTGGCAATAATAAAAGTATCGTATCGTATCGTATCATATCGTATCGTATCTCATCTTATCTTATCTTATCTTATCTTATCTTGCAGTGATGAGCAGACACAGGGTATCCGACTCGAGTGAAAGGCGTATTCATTTGTGGGTAGATAAAATATGCAACGGTATATGCAGAGTTTTGCTCCTCATAAATATTACTGATAGTTCTCCAGTTCCATGTTTGTAACAATAAAGGGACCAAAGTGTCGGGTGCGATGCACTTGAACTTAAGCAAATGGAAACGTCCATCAGAGAAAGGTGTACAGGTAGGCCTAATATGAACTTAAGTACCTAACTTAGAACCATACTCCTACAGAGGAATGTAATGTTTTGATGAACTTCAAACAAATGGAAGCAAGTGAGACTTCTTTGAGTAGGATGCTTACACACACTAAAGCCTTAATGCTAACTAACTAAGTGCTTTTTCAGCGCCTGACCATGGAGATGGTAGCATTCGTTTCTGTTAAGCTAAAGAGTAAGAACAATTTAGGTTATATGTTGTATGTTGACTAATAGAGTGACCAGCGTAAACTCCCTTTTCACTTCTTTGAACCATCCTGGACCAAACAAACTTTATCGTTAAGTGGTCACAAACTGACATGGCATTTTCAGTGCAAACTGGCCTACTCAGCCTTAAGACTTTTAAATAACTAAATCTTATCATTTGATGACAAGTATGAGATATGAGATGTACATTTTTTTTTTTTATGTCAAACATCATGAATTGCTTGTGCAGGCGCCATGTGCGTCCTATGATTAGCACCTTTAAAGTAAAGTAGTTTAAAGTAATACTTGCAAATCTTTGAGACATAACAGGAACTATATAGGAATCACAGGAACTGCTTTTCAACATAAATGGAATGGCGTGAATAGTAACCACTGTGGTTTGTTTTGAGGAGTTCCTCTCAACATGGTTAGCACAGCCAAGTCAATAAAAAAACAAAACAAAAACAAAAACAAAACTGTGCTTGACTCTTTGTAAACCTGTACTGCACAACATTTCAATTGAATTTGAATGTCACCATTTAATCTGAATGTCACCATGTTTAACTGTGTACCACCATGTATCCCACAGTTTTACCCTTCAGTCTCTCTCTATGTTTGTATATGACCACTGGAAAGCACAGTCATGGATGCCTGAACAGTGTCTATAATTCCGACCTTACTGTGTTTCAGTGTGACCCAATGACAAGAGTGAAAAAAAAAAAGTTACAAATTCTCTAATTTGTAAAATATAAATTAAAATACAAAAGCCCACAAAATTAACATTCCAGACACTAGACTTTTTTTTTTCTTGCTCTCAGTTTTATTTCTCTTAGTAATTTTGATACCAAAAACTGTTATTGTTGTCACATAAATATGTACTTCAAATAAAGTCATAAAAATAAATACTGGTTTTTTTATATAAATTAGAAGGGATGAAATAAACAGCCCTGAAATGCTCTGCATTTGTTTGACATTTTCAACAATAAATATGAGCTATGCTAACTTCTACTATACAATTAAAAACCAACAGCGACGTGAAGAGTCATGTTCGATAGGTTATTATTGATAAGCATTTTTAAAAAATTCCATCACGACAGGATAAAACTAACCACCTTCAACAGGTGGTTAGTTTGCAAAATATCATTCAGCTTGGGGAGGGGGAAAGAATCCCAGCAACATTCTTTTCAAAGTTTCCCATTTGCGCTCATTGCTTGGATGTGGTGTGAGAGGTCCTGTAAGTTTTCTGGATGCACTTGACCATGGACTCCATGAAGATCTTGAGAAACACTTCCTCTCCCGTGTTTTTGACCTTGCAGGTTTTCTAGAGGGAAAGAAACATGGTCTATCTTAATGCGTAGATTAAGCGAACCAACACCTTTCACACCCTATTGTGATGAATCTGTTCACAATTCTCATTCAACATCATCAACCAATGGCTTCTTCATTTCCGCATGTTACTTGGTAATTGAACTAGACAAAAGGAAATTAAAGTATTCCCATATTAGAGGAGGTGAGAGGTGAGTCTAGGGAGGTCCGGCTTACCACATGCTCGCGGTTGTACTCCTTCAGTGCTGACACAACATTCTGTACCCGTGGAAGGTTAGACAGCTCCTCCTGTCCAGACAGAACCTTCTCAGCATGACAGAAGTATAATGGCTGTAAAAAGAAAAAGAAAAGAAAAAAACAATTTTGTTGCTGGGGTTTTTTTTTTTTTTCAGCAAAAAAAGCGTCTTTTAGCTGAGAGTTTTAGTCCCGTAACATATTGTGGGTTTATAACGAATGAAAATAGAAAAGAGTTTATTTGGGGTTCAATGAAATGAATGAAATAGAGTAGAAAACCTCGGGAGACAATGATAACCTAGAGTAAAGTACTATCCAAGAGCTCTCACATTATCAGTATCTGTTTGCTCTAAATCATGTTTGAAAACAAACAAACAAACAAAAAGCAATAAGGCAGCCATCAAGGAACAAAGTAATATACAAAAGACAAAAGGGTCGACATCTAGGAGACGCATATTACCTTGCAGTCGTTGCTTTCATTCCTGAGGTTAGTCACGTAGGTTTCCAAATGTTCCTTAAAAAAAGATTTAAAATAAAATTAAACTGAGATTATAAGATGCACTAGCATTATAGGAGCACATCGCACAGTAGGAATGCCTTTAAAAAATGTTACTAGTAATCTGACAATCTGAATGAACCACATTACCAATGAATAAACAAACAAACAAACAAACAAACAAGTATACAAATAAATGGGTTCTTACCTTTGAAAGGTCATCAAGAAGTATTTTCACATGGCTTTTCAGTTCTTTCAGGACGATATGTGTCCTGTTCACTGGATGTCCTGTACAGACTGTAGCTATGATGAGGACAAACAAAATGGCCTTCATCTTGACTGTGTTTGAATTGATTTAAACGAGTGGTGAGCGCTTAGATTCTCAAGTTAGAGCCCTTTTGGTGGCTACCTCGCCGAGTGTGACAGTCAACGCTGCGTCTCGGTGTATATATACCTAAACCCGAGACACTGGGGTTTTTTTCTCTTTTTTTTGATTTCCTTTCCTCTCCCTTCTAAGAAGTGTAAGTTTTGCTTCGTAAGCAGTTAGGTCTATGGCGCATCACATCTTAGTTTAGATGTGGTTGATTAGACACTCAGGCCTGTAGCCTGAAGTTCTCTGAACAGCGGAATTTAAAGATGAATGACAAGCTGCCAAGAAAGATTACAGCGCGCCTTTCTGATGTGGAGATTTGACAGAGGATTTTAACCATGTTCTGATCAAAGAGAATTTGATTTGTTTTGATATTGGATATTTCGGGTTTTTTGAGCAGTAACTGTTTAGGTCATTTGAAATGATGATGTGACAGATGATCTAATTACATCAGCCCAACACTAAAGTTATGTAAACTGTAGTCTAAAGTAAGGTGCATTTATAAGGAATCGTCAGTCTCATAAACTTACCACTTTATATGCAATAAGTACTGTGAACCTACACTCACTGGCCACTTAATGAGTTACACCTACCTTATAGGTACACTAAATAGATGTTCAACTACAAACTGTAGCCTGTCTGTTGGCATGGACCATTGGTCAGCTATGTCTATCCAGTTCATCAGGGGTCACTCTCTAAGTGTTGACAAGATGTTATTTGGGTGGCAGACCATTCTCAATGCAGCAGTGACGCTGACATGGTCATGACAAGACAGCAGGTGCCATGTTGACATGAGTGTATCAGCTACAGCAGTACTGCTAAGGTTTTCTACACACGTCAGAGTCACTGCTGGGTTGAGAGTGGCCCATCACCCAAAACTATCCAGCCAGCAGCGATCATGTCATCAGAAACTTACCATTGATAAAGGGCTAGAGAGTGGCTGACCCAGACTGTGCATGGAAACAGATGGGCTATAGTTTCTAACTGTACACCCAGAAGATGTATCTCCAGATGTTCCTAATGAAGTCAGCAGTGAGTGTATACAGTTATATATATATATATATATATATATATATATATATATATATATATATGTAGCCCGGATAAGAAAAACACACAACCCCAAAATTCTGTTATTTACAAGCAATACAAGGTATTCATAATACAGAGGGGAGTGGGGCGCTATATATACTATATATATATATATATAAAAAATAAAAAAGTATTAAGTGATATGGTCAAAATGGGTGTACATTTCAGCCCTTTTTGGCAAGTGTGCCATAGAATGATTCACAACATTGGTTACAAAATAAAAAAAAAAAAAAAAAATATATATATATATATATATATATATATATATATATATATTTTTTTTTTTAACTTCAGATTTTCATGTCCCTGCCTTTCCCCCTTAATTAAGATTATCCAAATGCTATAAGCAGTCTAACACATTGTGCTGTGAGGATAACACAGTGACCTAGTGCACTTGGAGGGAAACACTTCTGTGACATATTGCTGCCTGACTTTGAGTGAACTGACCTGGTTTTGTGCTAACACCAGGTTTGCGGGGGGGGGGGGGGGTGTTTGTTTTGTTTTTTTTCTTTTTCTTAGGAGTTTTTCTCAGGAGTGGACTGTGTCTGACCACTCTCCCATCAAAGACACTTACACGAAAAGTTGCAAAAATGGTTTTTCTTTAGACATGTTCTTTCTCTGGAATCATGAAGCCTGTGATTCTTTCAGGACGGCCCGTAGCTGTTTTTTTGACACTTGATAAACCATTGTCCTTCTTGCCCATCACCTCAGTTTGGGTAGGGTTCCTGTCCTCCAGAGAGACCCGGTGCATTAATGCTCTTCCATTTCTTCATTATGGATCTTTTTTCTAACCAACTTTTTTTTTTTTACCATCTCCACCATTTTTACCATTACCTTTTCTTTCCCTAGACTGTTTCTATGCCTCCCCGGTGCAGTGCCTTGTCACAGATCCATCATGGTGTTGCAGAGACAGCTTTTCACGGGGAGAATTTCAGCAGTGACATGAACTTTTAACGGTGGGACAGGCATGTGTGTTTCTTCTGAACTCTTGTTAGGAAATAAATGAGCACTGTTTTCTACTTTTCTTTCTAGTGATCTCATAAAGAAACTGGAAGCATTGTTGGAGCACCACTGCACAGGAGGCAACACGCATTAAACTTTTTACTCAGCTCCTTCAACACTGTTTACCCACGAGAGAAACGATAATTTCTTTGGTCACATTTGGTTTTAACGCGCCAGCGTGTTAGCTGATACACGATGTTACGTGCGGCGCACTGTGTTTTATTTGTGCGTCTTGTTTCGTGTGCGTCTCTCTCTCTCTCTCTCTCTCCACAGGTACCAACCTCATCACGCTGTCCCAAAACCAGCACAGGTGGTGGGTCCTTTATGCTACGTTCCCCTACATACCCCTAGACACCACACTCCACCGGGGACGTAACACATGAGTTGAGGATTGAGATTTAGTTTCATTTAGTGGTTTTCTCTTGAGCCATTTCGGTTTTGTATTTTAAACAGTGAGCCTTTCATCTCATGTTCATTGGTAGGTAAGTAAAAAAAAACCAAAACCAAAACAAAACAAACAAAACAGAAAAACAAAACTCTGAAATGTGTTGTAAATTCGCAGCATGACAAATATTGAAAAATGCAATGTGACAGTAGAGCGTGTCTGTTTAATATGAATGTTTATGGGCCAACACGATGATGAAAATACAGTGTGAAACCACCCAGTGGGATAAAGTGCTCCTCAAAGTGTACATAACTTCATAACCACAACATTTTGATGAAGAAGAAAGTAAACATTTATAACTGAACATTTTCAAATGAAAGTGTAAGGCCGGGTAGGAGTAACACACCAACACTGAAATCTTCACAAAAATGATACCAACGGTGTTCAGTCTCAACCCTGAACAGTCAACACACAATCAGGGAGTCCTGTAGACTGACACGTTGCCACAGGGATATGTTATCTAGGTTTAAACATTCATCGCGGTGTTTGTCAGTTCTCTGATACCAGAGTTTTTTTTGGGGGGTTTTGCTTTGTTTCCGTTTTAGTGAAGGTAGGAGTTGAGGGAGGAGATGTTGCATTTGGTGATCTCAGAGCATTGGTCCTGATTCTTGCGAATTCTGTAGAAGTGCTCCACGTAGTTGGACCGGCCCAAGAGCTCCACAAAATCCTCGTCGTGGGTGATGACGAGCAACTGGAAATTGCGTTGCCGGGAGCGACTCTTGATGATCCTGTCCAAAGAGCAAACAGTCCCTTTAAAAGCTACCATACTACAGAGAATACAACTCAAGACCTCATAGCTACTCTGGCTAAACAGTTTCCAGTTTGGATGTGTTCTCCTCATCATTTTCACCACTTCACTTTACCAAACTAATGTTTCTGATTTCAACAGACAGAACGATAAAAAAAAAAAAAAAAAAAAAATTCTCAAAAGCCCATTAACACAGGCCACAGAAGTGGTGTACGTTTAAGGTTTATACTAATAGTTGGGAAATGGTGTGAGACAGGGTCATATCACATAACTCTGGCACAGTAAGGTGTCAAGATAAGAGGGACGACATCCAAGGTGTGAAGGTTACATGTAAGGGTCGGTACTTACTCCACCAGGGCATGGGCCAGAGACTCGATGTTCTCCCGGTCCAGGTTGGTGGTGGGTTCATCCAGGGCGAGGATGCCACAGTTCAAACAGAAGGTCTCGGCCAGAGCCAGTCGAATAATGAGAGAGGCCAGCACCTGCATGAAACAGAGACAGATCATGGAGCTCCAGGATAAGGTCACTGCTCTCTCACAGATGGAAACTAGATGTCTCTAAAGTTCCACTGCTAAAAAGACGTCTGTTAGAAGTAGTCAACGTTGTTACGAAATCAGAAGTTGAAAAAAGATTAAATCTTCGGGCCATTTAGGGGTGCACCGTCAGGAGAGGCAAACCCGTCGAATGTTTGGGGCCTCCCCAAAAAAAATTTGGGAAAAAGGGGCCCACGATGGCCACTCACATTGGCACATTTTGCAATGACAACTATAAACCCCCTTAAACCTCCAACAAAGGCACTATACAGTGCACTGCGGCTGCCCCAAAACCCCCACTAAGTGAGGCCCCTTCTAGCTACCATATGACAGCTGGATCTGTAACTGTCATACATACAATGTTAGGTGTAACCGTCAGCTCAGTGAAACGAGAATCCCTTTTTGGTCACCAGAGAGGAAAGAAAAAACGAGAAAAGGAGGGAAAACGACACCAGGACAGCGGTAAGTGGATAGAATTATGCTAAATAAATACATCACGGTTAGATTGATTTTACTTTATACTGTCCCTGCAGGCAAATGTGCTAATGTTAGCTAGATAGGTTAACGTTAGCTGAACTGACTGAATGCATCTTTAGGGGGGTGTGGGGGCCCCACGGGCATCTTTGCCTGGGGGCCCCCCCCCAAAGTCTAGGAATCGCCACTGTGGTCCATGACTGATCCTGACATGTGTGACATCTTCTGATTTCAAAACTTCTGAACGTTCAGTATGGTAAGACAAAGTAACAAAGTAAAAAAGAAAACTTAAAGAAAACTACAAAGCTCTGTATCCTTCTGTAGGAGAGAGAACCAGTCAAAAGGAGGATTTCTCTGAAGAACACCGTCTACCTTCTGTCCCGCACTGCAGCGTCCACGCATGTCCAGAGCAGCGTCACCTTTCACCATCACCACCCTGTAGTTATAGGTCCTCCTCTTCACCCCGGCCGAGGCGTTCTCGTCCACGTCTGACCGGATCTCCACATACTCAATGTCTGATTTGGCCACAAACACACACACACACACACACACACACAAAAAATCTTTAATAAAGTGATTTGCATGACAAGCGTGAACGATGCAATCGCTTATTTAGAAAGCGTATTGAACAAACAGCGATGGTGTCAGGTGTGTGTGGCTTGGAGATAAGCCGCGCTTAGTGTCGCTCATATTACTGGAAGGAGCATTTGAGCCTCTGCGTGACACCGTCTGTCAGTCATTTGCCTTTTCTTCAGCACGTAGACCACGCAGCAAAACACATCAGCGCAACCATGGAGATGAAGTCAACACGGTCGGCGCGTGAAAGGAACCGATACGGCTTGGATGCCTTAGGGCGGATGGACGCGTTCAAACCCACTGACCTAGACTTGACAGACAGTTCATCCCGGGTTCTGTGGAGGCTCGTGTACTGTAATGCTTTGGTGATGCGTTCTGTGTTACCTTGGCCTCGGTACGTGCTGCGCCACAGGTCTCGGATGATTTTGTTAATTTCCTCCATCTTCATGCTGTGAAACTTCATGATGGTCCTACACAACAGACAAGGAGCTGATAAAAATCAGCTTTCACATTTTCACATTCAACTACATGATCAAGGCTAAATATTAACCTTTATTGTTTGCTGCGTAGGTTATCAAAGGTTATCCTTTAGTATGAGTTTAACATTTTCAACACGCTAAAAGATTTATACTACGCGTGCATTAAACGCTACTTTCCAGAATGAAACGTTTTGGTTTTTTTTTGGTAAAATTTGTGTCAATAAGACAAGGATGATGTGAGAATTGGGCTTTCCAATCAGATTACTTTCTGTACAGAGGAAATGAACCAGTGATACAATCTCCATGAGAAGGTTCGTCTGCCTGGATAAGCTGATAAGGTGGGTTGGCTAGCAACAAAACCAAATTGTGCACACTCAATACTTTATTGTGCAGCTCTCAAAATGATTTGCACTGACTGCTGCAATACGCCCTCCACAATCCTTACATAAATCCAGTTCGACACAACAAAGTCAACCTCAGCTTGCAAAAAGATTAGCAACAGGTTTCTTTAATTTAGAAAGTGAAGATGGCTCACCACACAAGAACAGGTTTCTGTCACAGTGCCTGGAAGATGAGCATCTGTGGTGTGAGTCTGTTACACACTGCGTCACTTATTTAAGACAAATAAAAGAACACTTCTCTACCTTTTCTCTTCAATGAATTTATGAGAAAGCCATAAAAGAGGACATTCCTACCAGTATTCAATAAGGGGGGAAAAAAAACCCCAAAACACCTCTGACTGATGGACTGCTCATCTTTAACATCTGTGGGGTTGGCCAGAATTATCCTCCATTTCTACACTGAGTAGAGATAGACAAGTTTTAAATCTAACAAAGCCCTGACGAGCTCAAATGTGGCTGGGAATGACATCAATATAATATCATAACAATATTCATCTGAGGCCATTGCCTCCCACACCATGATTAGATTAGAAACTTTAACTGTATTTCTAGGACATACCAGTCATTGATAGTCATGGTAAAAACGTTTGAAAGACCGGCTGTAACATCCAGCCTGGTTAAAAAAAACAAAACAAAAATGTCCGTGGCTAACTGTGACACTAGCAGGAAATGACACGAAAATAAATGTTAACACAACTGATTCAACACAATCCCAATGTCATACACGACACACATACCTGCTATTCTAACCGCACTCGTAACATTAGGAACTTTTCATAACATGTCGGTCAGGGGTAAACACTGGTCTGCCGATACTACGCTCAACAAACAAATTACCACAGGGAATGTTAAAACTGACATTAAGGCTTGCTATGTGACTTTGATCATTATAGTACCTCGTTTATCAAATGCAACAGACAACAGGCTGTACATCAAACACAAACCACTTCAGTTCAAACACAAATGGGTATCATGCTACTCTGGGTTAAGTGTCTCACAGTGCACTCTCCAGCGAATCCCCATCCCTGACTGCACTCACCTGCAGGTCCCTGGGCATCTACTCATCTACTGCTGTTTTTCTGTTTGTCCCCTGCTGTTTGTCATTGTTTTTGTCATTCAAATAACTGTATTTGTTGCATTGTTGCAACACTGCAACAGAACTAACACAGTTTTATAGAGGTACAACTTGTGCAAAACCCAAAGCAACGACCAGGCAGGATAGCATTTAAATACAAAGAACACAGAAGTAAAAGTAGCAGAAAGGCCGACAGCCTTATTGTGATGTTTGCTTATGGGGCAATGTGATCTGATCGATGCACTTAGTCGTTTTGGCTAAAAGAGTCTGCGAAAGTCTGCGTAAATTGTAAATTGCCCTTGCAGCGAGGAAATGTACAAATGTGATGCCAGAACACAGTTTTAAACTCATAAAATAAATTTCCAGCGAGTGGACTCTTCGCATATCACTTCTACAGAATTTGAGAAAATGTCAGTGTTACTACTGATCCTCTTTGCTTTTGAAACTGCGCGCAAGTCCTAGGAAAAACAGGACAGAAAACATGAAAAAAAAAAAAAAAAAAAATTGAGAGTTTTTGCGTCATAGCGGCATCACTTTATACCATTGCATTAACGCCCATACGTAGCTATGGAGACGCTTAACATCGGCGGGGCGAGCCACTGCAAAGGAACGGATTTCGTTGGCGACCGCGGGGGAGGGTCGGATCAACGGCCAAATCATCAAAGGCTCATGCTTTTGGTCACAAAGGCACTTTGCTTTCATGAAATCCTACTCATTTCAGTTTGATACATAACCAGAGGATGCTTTCACTGAGGTGGTCAGTGACGCCTCCATGACTGCTGATGTAACTTCACTTACACAGACACTGTCTGCTTGACATACAAGGCAGAGGGACTTCCTCTGTGCACATGCAGCAGGAAGCTGCCATATATGTCTAACTGATGCTTTTTGAGATATTGGCTTGCAGTCAGCTTCAGCAATGCTGGGGGTGGCTTCATCCATTTTCTGATGTTATCCAACACCACATTAGCATTACGCTGAACTCTACATCTGAATGCGGATATGCGCTGACCTGCTAGCAATCTACGGCTGAACGCATGCAAAACGCTCGTGTTATGAAGTTGTCTCTACCGGTAAGCTTCTTATTTATTTATTTATTTATTATTATCATGTAAGCTATCAGGAACCATGAGAGGAATAACCCCACCTCTCGTCCTGACCTCATAATCCACAATGATTCAGAGGGAGGAGTCAGGAAGACCAAGTGAGTCATCTTTGGTTTTTGTTTTTTTTCCCTCCTTCTCAGCAGCGTCAGCTGGGGGTCGGCCCGGTCTACCAGGCCTCCCTGCAGCCTGGATTTAATTTTTCTATCAAAATGACTAATGATGCGGACACGGAAGGCTTTTGTGATTCAACGAGAGCGTAGAGCTTTAGTTACACAACCTCATGTTTAACGTTGCTTAGAAATGTTACCAAGCTGAGACAAATAAACAAGACCAGCTTCGCAACCTGAGCCTATGGCTAGACGGGAGAAGAGTAGAATAAATTGGAACAGAATGAGGTGTGATTCAGTCCTGTAACGGACTAATTATTCAGTGATCTAAGTGTCGGCAACAAAATAATGGCTGATTTCCAGATAGAACTGGACATGACAGAAAACAACAGCACAAATCTCTCAGTGAGGCAGCAGTTTTGTTCATGTAGATTTACATTTTGGTAGTTAGATCACAGGATATTCCAAAGCGATTCTAATGTTTCAGTCTGTGTATGCTTTGCACGTTGTATTTTCTCCAAAAACAAACAAACAAACAAACAAACAAACAACAACAAAAAAACCCCTTAAGATAAAAGTTTTGGTCTTTGGTTGTTTGGAATCAAAATGACATGAGCTGTGGCAGTCATAGCTATATGCCTTGAATCTCTGTATGTGTCCTCCCCCCCGTTAATGGACGACACTAAGTGGCCAAAAAATGGCCGAAAGTTTTAAGAGCTGCGTACTACGAAGTTGACTGATTACGAAACGTGTTTTTGTGTAAACCGTGGTCTCGGCTTTAAGCGATGAGAGCGTGGTACTAATGAGATCTTATCTAATGTGTGCGCACCATAACTTTCCGTCAAGACAAAACGCCTGAGTCATTCCAGGAGTCTGCGTCCTACGAAACGGCCAGTCACCCCACCGCTTTATGCTTTACTCTTTACTCTTATCTAGTTTTGAACCGTCTCCATGGAGACGGACTGCCTCTCAACGCTATTTCCTTGCGGCTGACTTGTTATTAGCATCCAGCCAATGGAAAGTGTCTGACTGACTCGGCCAGAATGTGTCCCATCGTGTCTTTATTCTTTATCAGAGCCAGACTGAGGTCAACAGATTGGGTGGGACTCCAAGGCTGGCACCAATTATGGTATCCAATATGATTCATCACCGTGGATGACATCAGGTTCATAGAAAAGAGGACATCTTTACACACACACAAAAAAAGACATCTTTACACAAATACGAATGACGCACAGAGCATCTGAGCCCATCCTCAGTTCTCTCCCAGGATGAGCTGAACATCCCGTTAAAGCAAAACCAACGACAGTCACTCAGAGAAAAGTACTATCATCTTTTTGGATGTGTATACACTGCACCTCTGTTGAATGTAATAGGGGCTGATGTTGATTTCAGCAGAATTCCAAGCTAAAATTCTGATAAGAAAAACTTTGGTCGATTTAACTACTATAATATGTGCCAGAGCCTTAAACCCTCTATATTTACTGCGAATATCATTTTTTAACGTTAAAATTTATATCCGCACACTACCTATAATGCACTTCTACAGTTCTTTTTTTTTGTTGTGGTAAATGCAATCGAAGAGATCACAATAAATATTTTTCGTTTGCTGAAATCTTACTGGTCCAGGGCTTTGTAGTAGATGTCCAGGTCTTTATTGGCCAGCTCAGTGGTCCTCATGACGATCATCTTGTCTCGGTAGCGCTCCTCAGCCTGGCAGTACTGCTCCTCACGCAGCTCCTTCCTAAAACGCAGGATCTCCTCCTCAAAGCCCTTCTGCCGACCCAATGCCACGCTACGGTTTTTCTTCAGGTCCTCCAGACGCCGCTCCATCTCACGACGCTCGCTGAGGAACAAAGACAGGGGTGGAAAAGAAAACAACATATTTGTACAAATGTTGAATAAAAGTCAAACATGTACGACGGTGTGAGACTCGAATGGGGATTCGCTTTACGGGATCTGCACTCCTCTACCCAGTCTTTAAAATACAAATTTCTTTTGGCATCGACGGTCTCCTTGACTGGGCAAGCTGGATGTGATTTCAGACACATCCTGTTTTAAGGTTTCTGTGGTTTCATGTCTCTACATTTGATCATGGCTCTATGCGTCACCTCACTGTCTGCCAACATCGCTATTATATTCAAGACAACGTTAGCTTCCTTCCAATTTACGAGTGTCAAAGGAAACACAACTCATGTAACTGCTGTGAATCACGCTTTCGGCGAACACACCATCGAGCAATAACTCAAATATCGCCAATATCCGATTTTGCTGATGACTGTTTATGGCATGTCACATGTTGGGGACGGAAGTGCCGGCCAAAAAAATCCAAACATACAAACAAACAAAAAAAAACCCTCTAGACTAACTGTCTGTGTGCCAAACTGTGTGTCGAGATGCAAGAGTGCTGATTAAGTGTGAAACCTGAATCTACTGATGTGACATGTGGAAGTGTTCTCGCATCAAAGCAAAAGTGACAACGTCTGATTAAAGTCATTCATTAAGCGGTGGAAAAGTTAATCATGTTTCACACAGCACCTGAACGTAAAGTCAGTGGAGAGGCTCTATGGACAGGTTTACGGTTGAGGTGCCGGTGTGTACACTACAATTATACGGCGCCATGTACGGGTCCATGGCCTTCCTTGCTTGTAGTATTCACCCAAATCTGTATCAAAATGAGTCATTAATCAAAACACAGCACTGCCACACAGCTGCCGGGCGGGATTCTTTTTCCGTTTGTTTGTTAATCCCAAGCATGTGAATATTGTCGTTTTTTTTAATTTTCTTTGTTTAATGCACATGGTGCACTTACACTAACAGTCTATGACACGTGAATTGGCTGCAAGGCCTCTGCTGGACTCATTTTGGACATGGAAGACAAGAAAGGGGGTTTGTTT